>NC_140170.1:176430039-176471918 GCF_963971535.1 Notolepis coatsorum | reverse complement strand
CACACACACAGACACACCTTGTAGGTGGGTATTATAATGTGTTGCTATCCTGCAGGTCAACTGTTTAACTGATAGAGAGAGGGGGGAGGGTGAGAGAGAGAGAGAGAGAGAGAGAGAGAAGAGAGAGAGAGAGAGAGAGAGAGAGAGAGAGAGAGAGAGAGAGAGAGAGAGAGAGAGAGAGAGAGAGAGAGAGAGAGAGAGAGAGAGAGAGAGAGACCCCCACACACACCGAGCAGGACACACACACAGACACCCTCTTTCTCTCTCTGAGAAAAGAAATGACGTTTGGGTAGGAGGCATGAGATCATGTATTCTCCTCTGTCTCACCCCTCCATCTGTCTCACCCCTCCACCTGTCTCACCCCTCCACCTGTCTCACCCCTCCATCTGTCTCATCCCTCCATCTGTCTCATCCCTCCACCTGTCTCACCCATCCACCTGTCTCACCCCTCCATCTGTCTCATCCCTCCACCTGTCTCACCCCTCCACCTGTCTCATCCCTCCACCTGTCTCACCCCTCCATCTGTCTCATCCCTCCATCTGGCTCACCCCTCCATCTGTCTCACCCCTCCATCTGGCTCACCCCTCCATCTGTCTCACCCCTCCATCTGTCTCATCCCTCCATCTGTCTCATCCCTCCACCTGTCTCATCCCTCCATCTGTCTCACCCATCCATCTGTCTCACCCCTACATCTGTCTCACCCCTCCACCTGTCTCATCCCTCCATCTGTCTCACCCATCCATCTGTCTCACACCTCCACCTGTCTCACCCCTCCATCTGGTTCACCCCTCCATCTGTCTCACCCCTCCACCTGTCTCATCCCTCCATCTGGCTCACCCCTCCATCTGTCTCATCCCTCCATCTGTCTCACCCCTCCATCTGTCTCACCCCTCCATCTGTCTCATCCCTCCATCTGTCTCACCCCTCCATCTGTCTTACCCCTCCACATGTCTCACCCATCCACCTGTCTCACCCATCCACCTGTCTCACCCATCCACCTGGCTCACCCCTCCATCTGTCTCACCCCTCCATCTGTATCATCCCTCCATCTGTCTCATTCCTCCACCTGTCTCACCCATCCATCTGTCTCACCCATCCACCTGTCTCATCCCTCCATCTGTCTCATCCCTCCATCTGTCTCACCCCTCCATCTGTCTCACCCCTCCATCTGTCTCATCCCTCCATCTGGCTCACCCCTCCATCTGTATCATCCCTCCATCTGTCTCATTCCTCCACCTGTCTCACCCCTCCATCTGTCTCACCCCTCCATCTGTCTCATCCCTCCATCTGGCTCACCCCTCCATCTGTCTCACCCCTCCATCTGTCTCATCCCTCCATCTGTCTCATCCCTCCATCTGGCTCACCCCTCCATCTGTCTCACCCCTCCACCTGTCTCACCACTCCACCTGTCTCACCCCTCCACCTGTCTCATCCCTCCACCTGTCTCACCCCTCCATCTGTCTCACCCCTCCATCTGTCTCACCCCTCCATCTGTCTCATCCCTCCATCTGTCTCATCCCTCCATCTGGCTCACCCCTCCATCTGTCTCACCCCTCCACCTGTCTCACCACTCCACCTGTCTCACCCCTCCACCTGTCTCATCCCTCCACCTGTCTCACCCCTCCATCTGTCTCACCCCTCCATCTGTCTCACCCCTCCATCTGTCTCACCCCTCCATCTGTCTCACCCATCCACCTGTCTCATCCCTCCACCTGTCTCACCCCATCCATCTGTCTCACCCCTCCATCTGTCTCACCCCTCCATCTGTCTCACCCCTCCATCTGTCTCATCCCTCCATCTGGCTCACCCCTCCATCTGTCTCACCCCTCCATCTGTCTCATCCCTCCATCTGTCTCACCCCTACATCTGTCTCACCCATCCATCTGTCTCACCCCTCCACCTGTCTCACCCCTCCACCTGTCTCACCCATCCACCTGGCTCACCCCTCCATCTGTCTCATCCCTCCATCTGGCTCACCCCTCCACCTGTCTCACCCCTCCATCTGTCTCACCCCTCCATCTGTCTCACCCCTCCACCTGTCTCACCCCTCCATCTGTCTCACCCCTCCATCTGGCTCACCCCTCCATCTGTCTCACCCCTCCATCTGTATCATCCCTCCATCTGTCTCACCCCTCCACCTGTCTCACCCCTCCACCTGTCTTACCCCTCCATCTGTCTCACCCCTCCATCTGTCTCATCCCTCCATCTGTCTCACCCCTCCATCTGTCTCACCCATCCATCTGTCTCATCCCTCCATCTGTCTCACCCCTCCATCTGTCTCACCCCTCCTCCATCTGTCTCACCCATCCACCTGTCTCACCCCTCCATCTGTCTCACCCCTCCACCTGTCTCATCCCTCCATCTGTCTCATTCCTCCACCTGTCTCACCCCTCCACCTGTCTCACCCCTCCATCTGTCTCACCCCTCCATCTGGCTCACCCCTCCATCTGTCTCATCCCTCCATCTGTCTCACCCCTCCACCTGTCTCACCCCTCCATCTGTCTCACCCCTCCATCTGTCTCACCCCTCCACCTGTCTCACCCCTCCACCTGTCTCACCCATCCATCTGTCTCATCCCTCCATCTGTCTCACCCCTCCATCTGTCTCATCCCTCCATCTGTCTCATCCCTCCATCTGTCTCACCCCTCCATCTGTCTTACCCCTCCATCTGTCTCATCCCTCCACCTGTCTCACCCCTCCACCTGTCTCACCCCTCCACATGTCTCACCCCTCCACATGTCTCACCCATCCACCTGTCTCATCCCTCCATCTGTCTCACCCCTCCACCTGTCTCACCCCTCCACCTGTCTTACCCATCCATCTGTCTCACCCCTCCATCTGTCTCACCCCTCCACCTGTCTCACCCCTCCACCTGTCTTACCCCTCCATCTGTCTCACCCCTCCATCTGTCTTACCCCTCCACATGTCTCACCCCTCCACATGTCTCACCCATCCACCTGTCTCATCCCTCCACCTGTCTCACCCCATCCATCTGTCTCACCCCTCCATCTGTCTCACCCATCCACCTGTCTCACCCCTCCACCTGTCTTACCCCTACATCTGTCTCACCCATCCACCTGTCTCACCCCTCCACCTGTCTTACCCCTCCATCTGTCTCATCCCTCCACCTGTCTCACCCCATCCATCTGTCTCACCCCTCCATCTGTCTCATCCCTCCACCTGTCTCACCCCTCCATCTGTCTCACCCCTCCATCTGTCTCACCCCTCCATCTGGCTCACCCCTCCATCTGGCTCACCCCTCCATCTGTCTCATCCCTCCATCTGTCTCACCCCTCCATCTGTCTCACCCCTCCATCTGTCTCACCCCTCCATCTGGCTCACCCCTCCATCTGTCTCACCCCTCCATCTGTCTCATCCCTCCATCTGTCTCACCCCTCCATCTGTCTCACCCCTCCATCTGTCTCACCCCTCCATCTGGCTCACCCCTCCATCTGTCTCATCCCTCCATCTGTCTCACCCCTCCACCTGTCTCACCCCTCCATCTGTCTCATCCCTCCATCTGTCTCACCCTGTCTTACCCCTCCACATGTCTCACCCCTCCACCTGTCTCACCCCTCCATCTGTCTCATCCCTCCATCTGTCTCACCCCTCCATCTGTCTCACCCCTCCATCTGTCTCATCCCTCCATCTGGCTCACCCCTCCATCTGTCTCACCCCTCCATCTGTCTCACCCCTCCATCTGTCTCACCCCTCCATCTGGCTCACCCCTCCACCTGTCTCACCCCTCCATCTGTCTCACCCCTCCATCTGGCTCACCCCTCCATCTGTCTCACCCCTCCATCTGTCTCATCCCTCCATCTGTCTCACCCCTCCATCTGTCTCATCCCTCCATCTGTCTCACCCCTCCATCTGTCTCACCCCTCCACCTGTCTCACCCCTCCATCTGGCTCACCCCTCCATCTGTCTCACCCCTACATCTGTCTCATCCCTCCATCTGTCTCACCCCTCCATCTGTCTCACCCCTCCATCTGTCTCACCCCTCCATCTGTCTCACCCCTCCATCTGGCTCACCCCTCCATCTGTCTCACCCCTCCATCTGTCTCATCCCTCCATCTGTCTCACCCCTCCATCTGTCTCAGCCATCCACCTGTCTCATCCCTCCATCTGTCTCACCCCTCCATCTGTCTCACCCCTCCATCTGTCTCACCCCTCCATCTGTCTCATTCCTCCATCTGTCTCACCCCTCTACCTGTCTCACCCCTCCATCTGTCTCACCCCTCCATCTGTCTCATCCCTCCATCTGTCTCACCCCTCCATCTGTCTCATCCCTCCATCTGTCTCATCCCTCCATCTGTCTCATCCCTCCATCTGTCTCACCCATCCATCTGTCTCACCCCTCCATCTGTCTCACCCCTACATCTGTCTCACCCCTCCACCTGTCTCATCCCTCCATCTGTCTCACCCATCCATCTGTCTCACCCCTCCACCTGTCTCACCCCTCCATCTGTCTCATCCCTCCACCTGGCTCACCCCTCCATCTGTCTCACCCCTCCATCTGGCTCACCCCTCCATCTGTCTCATCCCTCCATCTGTCTCACCCCTCCATCTGTCTCATCCCTCCATCTGTCTCACCCCTCCACCTGTCTCATCCCTCCACCTGTCCCCCCCTCCACCTGTCTTACCCCTCCACCTGTCTCACCGATCAACCTGTCTCACCGATCAACCTGTCTCACCCATCCACCTGTCTCACCCCTCTACCTGTCTCATCCTTCCATCTGTCTCACCCCTCCATTGGTCTCACCCCTCCATCTGTCTCACCCCTCCACCTGTCTCACCCCTCCATCTGTCTCACCCCACCAATCCATGTTGATGAATGAATGTGGTATAGTATGTAGTCCATAATGTGGTATAGTATGTAGTCCATAATGTGGTATAGTATGTAGTCCATAATGTGGTATAGACTTTGTAAAAACCATGCGATTAAACATTGCTTTTTTTTTTTTAATCAATTTTCTTTCTTTTAAATCTTTAACAACAACAACAAACCACACAATATCAACATCAACAGTAACAACAATAATAATAATAATAATAATAATAATAATAATAATAATAATAATAATAATAATAATAATAATAATAATAATAATAATAATAATAATAATAATAATAATAATAATAATAATAATAATAATAATAATAATAATAATAATAATAATAATAATAATAATAATAATAATAATACTAATAATAATACTAATAATAATACTAATAATAATACTAATAATAATACTAATAATAATACTAATAATAATACTAATAATAATAATAATAATAATAATAATAATAATAATAATAATAATAATAATAATAATAATAATAATAATAATAATAATAATAATAATAATAATAATAATAATAATAATAATGACAAAACAATAAGAAATACAGATCTAAACTTAACTAATAAATACAAAATACAAATAATACCAAATAAAAATAAAAACAAAAAACACACCACAAACACAAAGGCCATTAGACATTAGACAAACATTCCCCCCCCCCCCCCAAGACCGCCGGCTTCCCCAGGACCAAACACCCTATCCCCACCAGTGTTAATTTTGTTGACTAAATTGATGACGAAAGATGTTCGTCAACGAAGGTTTTTTTCATGACGACAACGAGACGTGACGTTATTGAATACCATGTGACGCTAACGAGACTAAATAGTTTATTAAATATCGTTGACCACAACTGACGACACAAAAATGTAATTTATAAAAACCAGGACGAAATTTCTCTTCATGTATGTTGATATTGTTGACTAAAACAAGACGAGACAAACTAATTATAACTTTTCTTAATGCCATCATCCCGACAGAACAGTATGACGGCTGACGGGAGCTCTGTGTTATTAGCATTAGCTGGAGCTATTTGAAAAGCTAGTTTTAGCTTAACGTTACCTTGGCTAAAGTTGGGACTATTCATAATCCAGCTGCAGACCTGCAAGCAAAGTACAGCAAGTTGGCAAAGGAGTATTCCAAGGTAAATAACTTTGTCACCAGTAACGTTACATTGTTTGTATGTCCATCTAGATCGCGTTAGCTAGTGGCTAAGCTAGCTCACGCTAATGTGGCTAACTGCACACAATTAATGACATAATGCAGACAGCCATACCGGTGACAATGTTTAGCTTTTAGTGCCAAATGATAAGAGTCTGAGGCGGAGTCTCAAAGGAGAATGTTGAATATTTATTTTGCATTAAAAATCACAACAGTGCCTCTGCTAGGAGCTAACTGAACCACCGGATAGGAAGTGCGCAACAACGTGTAACGTCCGTGTGGAACCAATGTGCCAACAACCTTTCCGTGGGTGAAGCATAGTTGAGCATAGTTGTCATTTAATGATACTAATACTAATACAACCACCTGTTGTTGAATAAATACCATTACTTTCTAGTTATTACTAAAAAACAGTATATATAAAACAGTAGCTGTAAAAAAAGAAGAAAAAAAAAGTTTTATCATTTATATAATATAATTTCTTTTTTAGTACATTAACTAAAAATAGACAAAAATGTCATCCGTTTTCGTCAACTAAATCTAGACTAAAACAAAAAGACAAAATTGAGACAAAAACTGACTAAGACTAAAATGCTCAGACATTTAGTTGACTAAAACTGACTAAACGAAAAATAAATGAAGATGACTAAATATGATGAAAACGAAAAAGGAGCACTTGACACATGACTAAGACTAAAACTAAAATGAAAATAGCTGCCAAAATTAACACTGATCCCCACTCCGCCGCCACATGGAGCCTTTGAGCAACTCGGCCGCCGCAGTCCACATTTCAATACCCGCCTGTCCCACCCCAACCACCCGAGCAGTCGATATCTCCAAATACATAACGTCCAGCAATGTTAGTTGCTATAGATTTCCAAAAATGGGCTACTGGTGGGCAATCCCAGACCATATGCATATACGTGGCTCTCAGAGAGCATAAAGTGCACCGGGAGTCGGCCACCAGTCCCATAGCAAACAGTTTCCTAGGAGTGAGATACGTCCTATGAAACGTCCTATGAATGTAATTAAAATTAATTTGTTGGTGATTAGGGTTGTGGGAGGCTAATATAGCATTTGTCCAAACGTCGTCCCAGTCAAACTCAGGGTCTAACTCTGGGACGTCCCCTCGCCAGACTGTATCTGATGTTAACTTTTTATATGTGGATTTGATTAAACGTGTATAAAAGTCTGAGACAAACCCTCTTGTGGTTGTCACCGATAAGCCCGACAAAAGTGTGTGGGTGCAACGCCTGAGCCCACGGTACAATTGCTAACCATTGCTTTCTTTTACAGTACAGTTTCAGTTGACCTACTCTGTGAATTGTAATGACTTACTGAGTAACGTTGCAGGACATACTGTGCATGGTCAAAGTTAGTGTTGATGGGAAATGTAATAACCAGTTACAAAGAGCCTGATATTACCATGGAAACAAACACTTATTGCCAAATAATGACCCAATAATATACTATAAGTTACCATATATTTCCGGGCTTGATAATTAGAGGACTGTGAAAGGCCCAGGTAGTGTGTGATTGGTCGAGCAGCCTCTGCTGGTTGTGATGTTGTCACGACAGTGCCGTGTTATAGAGCCATCCATCATCCTTCTACCAGCCTGCCCGTCACTCTGTCCTGCTGTCTGACACACAGGTAATGGCCTATAGCTGGCTGCTAATGGCCTGAAAGTGTGTGTGTGTGTGTGTGTGTGTGTGTGTGTGTGTGTGTGTGTGTGTGTGTGTGTGTGTGTGTGTGTGTGTGTGTGTGTGTGTGTGTGTGTGTGTGTGTGTGTGTGTGTGTGTGTGTGTGTGTGTGTGTGTGTGTGTGTGTGTGTGTGTGTGTGTGTGTGTGTGTGTGTGTGTGCGTGCGTGCGTGCGTGTGTGTGCATGTGTATGTGTGTGTGCATGTGTGTGTGTTGTGTCCTGAAACACAGGAGTGATTTATTACAGAATGACTGACTGACTGACTGACTGACTAGCCAACTGGCTAATGTGCTGCAAGACACACAGACAGAACAGATAGATAGAGAGAACAGATAGATAGATAGATAGATAGATAGATAGATAGATAGATAGATAGATAGATAGATAGATAGATAGATAGATAGATAGATAGATAGATAGATAGATAGATAGATAGATAGATAGATAGATAGATAGATAGATAGATAGATAGATAGATAGATAGATAGATAGATAGATAGATAGATAGATAGATAGATAGATAGATAGATAGATAGATGGATAGATGGATAGATGGATAGATGGATAGATGGATAGATGGATAGATGGATAGATGGATAGATAGAACAGATAGATAGATAGAACAGATAGATAGATAGAACAGATAGATAGAACAGATAGATAGAACAGATAGATTTTAAAAATTTAAAAAACTCTGAAAAGTCCGAAAATTTTAAAAAACTCTGAAAAGTCCGACAATTTTAAAGAAAACTCGGAAAAGTCAGAAAAATTAAAAAAAAATCGTAAAAGTCGGAAACATTTAAAAAATTCTGAAAAGTTTTTGAATACGTTTTTTTTAGATATATTTTTTTTCATAAAAAAATAATTTTTTCCCGAAAAATTTAAAAAACTCGGAAAAGTCCCACAAATTAAAAAAAACTCTGAACAGTTTTTTAACACTTTGATCGCCATGGTTAAAATTCCATCCATCTCTATTTGTCTATGGAGAAGTTCCCCTTCTTTGCAGGGCTATAACTTTTTAAATTGTATTGCTAAATTGACATTATCATGGCCCATTCAAGGTCCTATATATATTGTTCAGTGTGTAGCAACGTTATACTTTTTCATTCACATATTCATACTAAAATACGGTCTAAAGTATAAGTATGTTTTTATCGTTTTCTGCAGCTTTCTTCAGAACGTGATTTATAGCCCCAAATGCATTATATGCATGATGAAATACAGTTTGATAGCGATCTGTGCCAGATGAAAAATTTCAACTGGAGGTACTTCTAGAAGTTACTACGTATCATCTGATCTTGACCGGATGGGCGAGGGGGCGTTTATAATTCCGTGGGCAGCGTTAGATGATTCATCCAGTGTGGGTCATTATGATCATCATAGCAGTTTATATCGAACACGGTAATACTACACGCTAAAACTCACCCCAGTCTCCTCGGGCCGTTGGGCGATCAGCGTGGAGTAGACAGTTTTCGATTATGGGATGTTGATCCTGATGAACCATTTCCAGGTTGTATAATACCATATACGTCCAAATAACGCCCCCTTTATTAATTTCCTTAGATTTTTTGTACACATGATCTCAAGAAGGTACTGAACGAGATCAGTGGCAGTTTTTCATGTCTGGTCATTATTGGCATGGTGTTATTCACTGTCAAAGATGCAAAGAAAAATCATAATTCATATTCTCCTTTGTTTCATCACAATTTAAGCAAGCCTAGTAATAGACACAATATTTCTGACACATGGGAATACATTCCCTGAGGTCCATAGATATCCCTAGATACCAAGAATATGCAAATGGCTTAAGACGTTAAATGAAGAGGAGTCAAGAACAGAGATGTAAAAGTGGACGAAGAGTATGGAGGAGAAGAGAGGGGCTCAACTAGAGGAGGTCCACGTGGAGAGGAAGCCCGTAGAAGCTAACGTCAACGAGCCGGGGTGGAGGAACGAGAGAAGGAGGTTGACGTCACGTTGATCAAACAGTCTGACGCTATATATAGCCAGCATGGAAGGGAGGATAAAAGAGATGGAGAAGGAGATGAGGAGACTAAAGAAGTGGAATGGAGACCTCGAGGTGAGATCGTGGCGGCGCGATAATAATCCGTGTCGTGGGGGTGAAGGAAGGAGCAGAGTTGGGAAAAGGTTCATGGCAGCTCTCTGAAAGAAATGTTGGGGACTGAAAGAAACGGCGACGCTGGATGGAGCACGCCAGGCTCTGGGTGTAGACGACGAGAGGAGGACGGCGCCCCACCGCAGGCTTTCGTGGTGAGGTGCCGTTATTACGCCGAAGAGGAGGAGATGCTGAGAAAGGCGAGAGAGATGGAGAGAGGATCAAAGAGCCAGCATGGAAAGATTCATATTTTCCCAGACTATACCCAAGAGGTTACCGGCAGCAGGGCTGCTTTTTTTAAAAGAAGCACAGGGATTGTGTGAAAGTGTGAAGGGGTGAGATTCGGGTTGAGGTACCCAGCGACTTTGTTGAGCACGGCAGAAGGAAAACAAACGTTGTGTCGCTCCAGACCCCAAGGGATGCCGTGGTGTACATCAAGGAGACACTGGGCTGCGGGTGACATCAAAGGACTGGAAGGAGGTGGAAAAGAGTATTGTAAGGGCTGAGTATTGTCTAGCTGCTATGTTAATGGGGTATTGTAGTATACTGTATGTATATATGTATATTGATTTTTCTGGTTAGACATCAGTTCCATTTTATTTAATTTCATGCTGAATAATTCCTCATTCTTTATATAGTCTGGTTTCCCCCTGACCGGTGATTTTATGTTAAAGTTGTGATTTTTGTTACATAAGAGCACGGTAAGCTTGGTGGGTAGGTTATGGTGAATCGGTTGTCCACAAGAAGGTTCGATAGTGAGCCTCTTTTGGGTTATACATGTGATTTGTTGTGTCTGTATATGGTGTCCCTTTTTTCCCTCCCAGCCCCCCACCCTTCTAACACTGGTTTTCTTCATTCAGCTGTCAGGCCCTTGAGGTTGTATCTACAGAGGATGTTTCAGGGGATAATAATGAGGTGACAATATTGAATTGTGGGCTTCTGACTTGGTGTCAAATAAAGATGTAAGCAGAGCGGATTCAGAGGTTAAACATGTGAAACACGGAGTGCCTCAAGGAAGTTGTCTTGGGCCACTCCTATACTACATTTTTACTAATGATCTTCCTTTGGTATTAAAAAAAGGCTTGTATTTCAATGTATGCAGATGAATCCACAATATATTTAGGAGAAACAATAATTAGTGATTTAAGTTGTCGATTGGATTGAAAGTAATTAACTTATTTTAAATGTGTCCAAAAGAACCAGTATTGTAATTGGAACAAACTACTCTTTACGTCTTAGTATAAATAACATGTTAATAGAATAGAATAGAAGTACTTTATTGATCCCAAGAGAAATTAAGCACTACAGATAAACAGTAAATATTTAGGTAGTAAAAAATCTAAAATCACGAAATAAGAATAACATAAGAATAAAAATAAAATACAGTCTGAGATATGTATATACATTCTAAAATATACAGCCAAAAATATACAGTAAGAAGAAGAAGAAGTCTTTATTTGTCATGCAGTTTAACACACACATGCGAGATGGGCGACACACAGGAACACACACACACACATGCATTGGTTCGCAGATGAAATGTCTCTCTGCACTTGACCCATCCTGTTGTCCTTCCCCCCAAGGGCAGCCGGGAGCAGATAGGGGCTGTGGCATGGGGCCGCGCCCAGGGGACCAATCCAAGTGCTCCTGTCCGTCTTCGTCAGGGACCGCAACAGCGTTAGCGATCTGTTGTGCATGTTTTTCCATTGGGTTTATCTTATCGGGAGGAGAAACCCTTGCGAGCACGGGGAGAACATGCAAACTCCACACAGAAAAGCCTGGGAGATACCCCACCTGTGTACCTGGCAACGCGGAAACCTGGTCCCCAAGCGGGAATCGAACCCTGGACCTTCTAGCTGTGAGGCGACAGTGTTAACCCCTACACCACCGTGCCGCCTACATTTTATATACAGTAAATGTACAGTAATGAGTGATTTAAAAAGTAAAAGTCCAGGAAGATTGCCAGAGTTGTACTGTCACTGTCATATAATAGTCTGATGGCTGTCGGAATGAAGGACTTCCAGAGATGTTCAGTGTTGAAAGTAAGTGTTGAAGTCAGTGTTGAAGTAATGAAGCAGGAGGAAGAAGCCAAACTTTGAGGAGTTATTATAGACAATACATTTTCACGGGACAAACATATACAGAGAGTATTAATGAAAATTGGAAAACATTTTGTCTGTAATTAAGAGGTGTGCAAAACATCTGACACAACAAATGATCAAACAAGTAATTCAGCTTTGGTTGAGTGTTATTTGGATTACTGCTCAGTACTTCAATAGGTAATAAGAAAACTGCAACTAGTCCAGAATAAAGCAGCGCATGTTATTCCTTCTTGTGAATTAAGAACAAATGTTGCTAAAGTGCATGAATGTCTCTCTTGGTTGGAAGTGAAAGATTCTAAGAGAAATCTTTTAGTTCTGATACATATAATTATTCGACTAGGCACACGCTGCTGGAGGGGCTGTTTCACTTTGCCAAAATTCAAGACTATATTGTTTCAACGTACCATGATATACAGAGCAATGCTAAAAATGGAATTCACTCAAAAATCATATTACGCAACATAATAATATATATGGTTTTAAAGATTATTATTTAAAAAATAATAGATTGCCTTTCCATATACCAATCTGCTTTACTAGCTCTTATCCTGGAAAAAGATTAATCACCCCCCAAAATAATAATACTGCGTGCGTAATTGCAGAATAACTATGAATGCGTAACACAGCAGTACAAAACATTCATGGTGTTTGATATAAGTGCACTGGTGCCTGAGAGCATTCAACTGAATAGAGAGAATACAACACATATTTATATACCAGAGGGCTGACAGTGATACAAATACAACACATAATTGATAATAGGTTATTGCTTTGGGGACCATGAGGTGTCTGTGGGTTACAGGTTGGGTAGTGGATGAATTTAGAACAGGGATTAATCCTGAGCCGAACTACGTGTGCATTAACCCTTTCACTGCCACACTACCAAACGGTTAACCCTTTCACTGCGACAATACACAGAAGGTTATCCCCTTTCACTGCCACACGACAGCCGGTTAACCCTTTCACTGCCACACTACAGAAGGTTAACCCTTTACTATCACACTACCAAACGGTTAACCCTTTCACTGCGACAATACACAGAAGGTTATCCCCTTTCACTGCCACATGACAGCCGGTTAACCCTTTCACTGCCACACTACAGAAGGTTAACCCTTTACTATCACACTACCAAACGGTTAACCCTTTCACTGCGACAATACACAGAAGGTTATCCCCTTTCACTGCCACACGACAGCCGGTTAACCCTTTCACTGCCACACTACAGAAGGTTAACCCTTTACTATCACACTACCGACAGTCACACGGTTTTAACACACACAAGTCAGCCAATCAAAAAGGAGTATTCACCCAGACATTGGTTTAAACTTTAAGGTGTATTGTTAGGGTCGTGAGGTAAGATAAGATCATCACAAACAATGTGATTATATTATTGGTGAGGGCTATTATCGTAAGGAAGTATCTTACACGTACAGTAGACGCACTATCAACAACCAGACAATGGACACATTCTCACATATATTTCTAGGGTCCGATTTGTCCAATATATTAGCACCTGCCTTGGATTGTGACACTCTGGTACAACATTTTGTACACTTGTGCAATAACATTTTAAATGATGTTGCTCCTTTTAAAACACGGAAAGCACCCAAGGAAAACCCCACCCCATGGATCAATGAGGATATACGTGTTTTTAAAAGACTTTGTAGAAGAACTGAGAGACTATGGCATGCAACCAATTTAACTGTCCATTACCAACATTTGTGTTAGGGTTTGAAACCGACCTCAAACGCACGGCACAGACAGGTAGTTCAGAGTTAGCCAAATACTAGGGCGTATTTATTTTCAGAGTCAAAAAGGAGCAAGTAACAATCTTGAAACAAAGGGAGACTGCCTTCAGCAGAGTTATCTACGGCTCTGCAGATCCTCTTGGTGTTCAAGGTGGGGAAACGGTATTGACGCTGAAGCGGCTCTGCAGATACTCCCAGCTTCAACTCGAGGTGGAAAAGAGAGAGAGAGAGAGAGAGAGAGAGAGAGAGAGAGAGAGAGAGAGAGGTAAATAACAGTCCACATCACACAGAGGCAGTGCGGTCTCCTCCTCCCTTAGCTGAGTCAGAACAAAACAAAACGATATCTTCAGTGTTCACCACAACACACAATTTAGCTGAGGGTCAGTGCAAAACAAAAACGATAAACTTCTGTGTCTCTTCTAAACACACACCCCAGCTGAGTCCAGTGCAAGCAAATGATAATCTTCAGTGTCTCCTTTAACACACAACTTAGCTGAGTCAAGTGTAAGCAAAAATAGAACTCTTCAGTGTTCTTCAAAACACACAAAACAGAATCGTCCAAAAAAGGGTTTGGTTCAAACTCACCAAAGCGCAAGAGTAAAGCGGGTAAATGAGGCGCAGCTCAAAACGGGGGACAAGGTCTTCACCAGCGCCAATCCACAGATGTCCTGGAGGGAGAGTAGACGAGGCACAGCAACGGGGAACAACAGGCAGAAACAGAAGTATTCAAAACGACCCGACATCGATTGAAGGGAAGTCCCAGTCTAAAAAGCCTCTGGGGCGCTAATCAAAAACTATGACAGGTGTGCGCTGGAATTGATACTTGCTCCAAAAGCGTGTGGCGGGAAATGCACCAATCAACACAGCACCTTAAAGGAGCGGAGCGTGTGGCGGGGAATGCATCAATCAACACAGTACCTTAAAGGAGCGGAGCGTGTGGCGGGGACTGAACCAATCCTCACAATTTGAAAGACATGCTTGCCAAATATAATAAAATGGTCATAGATGCTAGAGCAAACTATTTCTCCAACCTAATAAGGGATAGTAAATGCAGCCCCAGAGTCCTTTTTGAAACCATAAACAGAATTGTAACACCTGCTTCTCCATCCACTTCTGCTCTCACTCAGGATGATTGCAATTCATTTCTGTCATTTTTTGTGGACAAAATCTCAAATATTAGAGCACATTTTTCTCCTTTGCCACTCCTTGCAGTGTTTCCACCCAAACCTACAATATTGGACCAGTTTTCTGCTCTGTCATTGAAAGAGCTCACCATAATTATTAACAAAATGTCCTCTTCTACATGCACCCTTGATGTAATTCCCACCACTTTTCTTAAGAACTCACTACCTACTATTAGTCCTTCTCTTCTAGCCATAATAAACAGTTCTCTATCCTCAGGCTGTGTTCCAGGCCACTTCAAAAAAGCTATAGTCGAACCTTTGTTAAAAAAGCCAAATCTTGACCCTTCATCACCTCAAAACTACAGGCCTATATCTAAACTCCCCTTCATTTCTAAAGTCACTGAAAAGGCTGTAGCAATACAGTTTCTTGAGACTCTAGAGGAACATAATATTCTAGACACATTTAAATCTGGTTTCCGTCAGCGGCACAGCACAGAAACAGCTCTCCTACTAATTACAAATGATATTCTAATAAATGCTGATCATGGTCAATACACTGTCCTTCTACTACTTGATCTGACAGCTGCATTTGATACTGTAGATCACAACGCACTTCTTCACAGGCTTGAGCACGAGGTTGGGGTAGGTGGGACTGTACTGAAGTGGTTTACTTCCTACCTGTCAGGAAGGTCTTTCTCTGTTTCTGTTGGTGGACATATTGTAACAAGCTTGATAATAATAAACAAACCTGTTCAGCTATAAAGAATGAGAGTACTGGAACAGTGTTAAATTCAAAGTGTTGTATTAACCAAAAAGAGGATCAAAATAAATGGGGCACCCCATAGCAACGTATGGTACAACAAAAATCATCTCAAACCAATAAGAACGGTCCTGTCAGCTTTACAGTCCATTAGCCCCAACATAAATGTTACCATATATAATGTACCGTGTATAATGTTACCATGTATGTTACCATGTATGTTTACCATGTATAATGTTACCATGTATAATGTACTGTGTATAATGTTACCATGTATGTTTACCATGTACAATGTTACCATATATAATGTACCGTGTATGATGTTACCATGTATGTTTACCATGTATGTTTACCATGTATAATGTACCGTGTATAATGTACCGTGTATAATGTTACCATGTATGTTTACCATGTACAATGTTACCATATATAATGTACCATGTATGATGTTACCATGTATGTTTACCATGTATAATGTACCGTGTATAATGTACCGTGTATAATGTTACCATGTATGTTTACCATGTACAATGTTACCATATATAATGTACCGTGTATGATGTTACCATGTATGTTTACCATGTATGTTTACCATGTATAATGTACCGTGTATAATGTACCGTGTATAATGTTACCATGTATGTTTACCATGTACAATGTTACCATATATAATGTACCGTGTATGATGTTACCATGTATGTTTACCATGTATGTTTACCATGTATAATGTACCGTGTATAATGTACCGTGTATAATGTTACCATGTATAATGTTACCATGTATAATGTTACCATGTCTAATGTAACCATGTATAATGTTCAGGCCTACCAGACCATGCAGCCTGCATGGTAGAGCTAGTATTGTCCAGCAACACTCAAACCTTTGAGTGTCCAAAAGGTGATAAGTCCTGGGTTGATCCACATCATAGAAAAGGAAAGGAAAAAGAAGTAATCCACTGGGAAACACCACTGTAGCTGAACTGTCCTTGGTTACTGGAGAAGCTTTTAGGAGGCCTGGAAAAATCCCTCCTTCCTCTCACAATAGCAGTAGCAAACAAAAACTCCATGAGGCCATGATTCCAATCCAAGATGGCCCCCTGATGGTTAGGACCGCCCCTAACCACACCCATACCTGGAATCTTAAAGGTCAAGTGACCCAAATATGCTGACATTGGCATATCCTAACATATTGGGCCCACACTTCATTTATCAACACATTGACATTTTCTTCATAAAGTAACGCATGTTACACATCCCCCCCACCAAGCGTAGTACCACTGCCATACAACATCTTCATGGTCTCAACATGCAAGGTTTCATGGGTGTTAGGACTGCTATCCATGGCTACTCTGTAGGTCACTGACCCTAAACATCTGAGAACTGTGGCTGGCCCTCTCCACTTTGGAGCAAGTTTTGCCATAAACATGGCCTTGGCATCATACAGTGGGTGCAACTTAACCCATACCTTCTCTCCTACTTGGTATGTGACAGGAGACCTCCTTCTATTGTAGCCTCGAGCTTGATGCTCCTGGGCCTGAGCCACATTTTGCTGAACTTGTTGCAGGCTTTGCTGTTGCCTTTCTAACATGGAGTTAAGAGGTACTTTGGATGGACCCCTTGGTCGGAAGCCTCTGTAGTAGGTCTGTCTCATTGGTTTGTTGCTGCCCTGGTCTGGACCTCTCTGGTTCTCTTCGCCTTCGCCTCCAAAGTATGGCGGGTAGCGCCGTCTGCCTGGGTAGGAGGGCCTGCGCTGCTGTGGCTGCATGTCTCCCTCTGGGGCGCTCTCTGCCCCCTCGCGGCTGCTCCTCTCGCGGCCTTCACGACTTCCGCTACTCGGCGGCTCGCCCTCGCCATCGCTCTGGTAGTTCTCAGGGTATTCTCCATTGCGGGGTGGGCCCCTCCTGCGGGGGTAGCGCCTGTAGCGGTTCCGGTCAGCGGCGTACTTGCTCCCCTGGACTGGAACGCCTGCTGAGCCGGTGACGTTGGCCGCCTCTGCTCCCTTCTCCCCTTCAACCACATCAAACTCCACAGTGTCTCCATCTCCAACACTGCGAAGGTATTTCCTTGGGTTGTTCTTTTTTATGGCCGTCTGGTGTACAAACACGTCCTCTTTCGTGTCATTCCTGTTGATAAAACCATATCCATTTTTGACGTTGAACCACTTGACTGTCCCCAAGACTCTTGTTGCGATGACCTTCTTATCCGCCGCGGAAGCTTCGGCGGCTTCGCTGCTCATGGTTACTGGTTGGTAATGGTGGTCTTGTGCCGGCGGTGACTCTCTAGTGTGTTTCCCGGTGCTAGATAGTAACCTGGACCGGCGGTGGTGAGAGCTGCTGCCTTCGAGCTCTCTGCTTTCCTCTCTCCGCTCCCGTTGCCGATCGCACTGGGCTATAGGGGTCGCTGCTAAGTACAGCCCCACCAAGGGCTTCCTCTTTTTATGCGGTGCAGCCATTGCCCCATCCCATAGTGGTGTGAGACCTTGTTCCACAGATTCGTGCTCATTATGCGAATGTTCAAAGGAAGACTCAAACTGGATCAGCTCACCTGGCTGCCACTGTGGAGGGTCTGGCCCAGGCAGTAGAGGACTTACTCCAGGCAGCAGTAGAGTATTTACTACAGGCAGTAGAGGCAAGGGCAAGGGTCTAGGCATGAAAGGCAGGGAACCTTGCTCCTCAGTTCCCATTTCAATACCACCATGTTCAAAATGTTCTGAAAAGTGAACAGATGGTGCATCATCCCGTACAGGAGTGCTAGCCCTCCTGATGGGATTTTGTAGTTGAGCATTAAGCTGTTTGTCTCGTCTTTTCAAACACTCCACCATTGACCATTGGAGGTTATTAATATCGCTCTGAAAAGTATGTTGTAGTCGTTGACATTGACGGTCAATGTAACACCTGAGAATGTCATCTTGTCTAGTTGTATTTATATGGAAAGCCTGGATCTCTCTTTCCACAGCACTCAAACATGACTGAAGCTGTGTAATGTCAGTAGCTACTTCGGCTTCCCCCATCCCAGAGGTAGCAAATGCGCCAGAATGGATAACAGTGACCTCAGGTTGCCGTTCCTCACTACCCCCAGAGCCGTCATCATTCACATGCAAGTCATCAAGAGTCTCATCTAGATCCTGTACAGGATCTCTTCTTGTCACAAAAGGGCCAGCTGTGAAGTCTATAAGAGCCTCAGCAAGTTCTCCCTCTCCCTGGTCTGAGGCAATCTCTTCTTCAACAATACTCCCTGGAATAGGAGAATGCATAGATGTAGCCATGGTATAGCAACCCCAAACTAACAAAACAAAACAAAAGCTCGTAACAACAACATTGAGAATATTTTATATATTTTTTTTTCCTTTTTTTTTTTTTAAGGTCCCTTCGTGGTTGCCATTTCTGTAACAAGCTTGATAATAATAAACAAACCTGTTCAGCTATAAAGAATGAGAGTACTGGAACAGTGTTAAATTCAAAGTGTTGTATTAACCAAAAAGAGGATAAAAATAAATGGGGCACCCCATAGCAACGTATGGTACAACAAAAATCATCTCAAACCAATAAGAACGGTCCTGTCAGCTTTACAGTCCATTAGCCCCAACATAAATGTTACCATATATAATGTACCGTGTATAATGTTACCATGTATGTTACCATGTATGTTTACCATGTATAATGTTACCATGTATAATGTACTGTGTATAATGTTACCATGTATGTTTACCATGTACAATGTTACCATATATAATGTACCGTGTATGATGTTACCATGTATGTTTACCATGTATGTTTACCATGTATAATGTACCGTGTATAATGTACCGTGTATAATGTTACCATGTATGTTTACCATGTACAATGTTACCATATATAATGTACCATGTATGATGTTACCATGTATGTTTACCATGTATGTTTACCATGTATAATGTACCGTGTATAATGTACCGTGTATAATGTTACCATGTATGTTTACCATGTATGTTTACCATGTATAATGTACCGTGTATAATGTACCGTGTATAATGTTACCATGTATGTTTACCATGTACAATGTTACCATATATAATGTACCGTGTATGATGTTACCATGTATGTTTACCATGTATGTTTACCATGTATAATGTACCGTGTATAATGTACTGTGTATAATGTTACCATGTATAATGTTACCATGTCTAATGTAACCATGTATAATGTTCAGGCCTACCAGACCATGCAGCCTGCATGGTAGAGCTAGTATTGTCCAGCAACACTCAAACCTTTGAGTGTCCAAAAGGTGATAAGTCCTGGGTTGATCCACATCTTAGAAAAGGAAAGGAAAAAGAAGTAATCCACTGGGAAACACCACTGTAGCTGAACTGTCCTTGGTTACTGGAGAATTTTTTAGGAGGCCTGGAAAAATCCATCCTTCCTCTCACAATAGCAGTAGCAAACAAAAACTCCATGAGGCCATGATTCCAATCCAAGATGGCCCCCTGATGGTTAGGACCGCCCCTAACCACACCTGGAATCTTAAAGGTCAAGTGACCCAAATATGCTGACATTGGCATATCCTAACATATTGGGCCCACACTTCATTTATCAACACATTGACATTTTCTTCATAAAGTAACGCATGTTACAATATGTCAGTCACCTCTCCACTGACGTGTGGGGTCCC
Organism: Notolepis coatsorum; assembly: GCF_963971535.1. Classification (NCBI taxonomy): domain Eukaryota; kingdom Metazoa; phylum Chordata; class Actinopteri; order Aulopiformes; family Paralepididae; genus Notolepis; species Notolepis coatsorum. The sequence goes on along the minus strand of NC_140170.1, from coordinate 176,451,701 downwards.
TCAGGGGTCAGTTCTGGGGCCGCTGTTGTTTTCCATCTATATGCTACCCCTTGGACAGCTTATCAGCTCATTTAAAGACATTTGCTATAATTTTTATGCTGACGACAGCCAGTTATATTTTTCTTTTAAACCCCAAAATGCCCATAAGCTGTCAGCTCTTGTTGATTGTTTCTCTAAGATCAATTCATGGATGGATAGTAATTTCTTACAGCTGAATAAGGGAAAAACAGAGTTACTATACTTCGGGCCAGACACACAAAAAGCTGATGTTGTAACTGCACTTGGTCCACTAGCCGCTTACCTGAAGCCAAGCTCAAGAAATCTGGGGGTCATCTTTGACCAGTTTCTAAATTTTAATGACCACTTAAAGTCACTAACCCGGTCTTGTTTTTTCCAACTAAGAAATATTGCAAAATTACGCCGCAATATCCCATATCACTGTCTTGAATAGGTTATCCATGTTTTTATTTCTTCACGAATTGACTACTGTAATTCTCTGTTCACTTGCCTTGACAAAGCAGCTTTGGCTAAACTTCAAATCATTCAGAATGCGGCCGCCAGATTGTTAACCAGAACCAAACGCAGAGAACACATTACCCCTGTATTAGCCACACTACATTGGCTACCTGTAAAATACAGGATTGATTTTAAAATTGCGCTCACCACCTACAAGGCTTTAAAGGGTGAAGCCCCAAGCTACATTGCTGAGCTTATAACCCCTTACTGCCCAAATAGGGCTCTCCGCTCCTCTGACCAAGGAGAGCTCGTCGTCCCCTGGACCAAACTAAAAACCAAGGGTGACCGGGCTTTTTCAGTCGTAGCACCCAAGCTATGGAATCAGCTACCTTATGAAACCAGGTCTGCTATTAGTGTGGAGTCTTTTAAACAAGGTCTAAAAACCTTCTTATACAGTCAGGCTTTTAATTGATCATGTATGTGGTATAACATGTGTGTATATGTGATTATATTTTTATTTATTTATTTTGAAGTATTCTACAATCTTGTATGTGATGTAACATGTGTGATTATTCTATTCTGATTAACCTTTTACTGCCTGTAAAGCACTTTGTGATTTTAATCTGGAAAAGCGCTATACAAATAAAATGTACTTACTTACTTACTTACTTACTTACTTACTTACTTACTTACTTACTTACTTACTTACTTACTTACTTACTTACTTACTTACTTACTTACTTACAGTAATACAAGACACAAGTATGTGTTGTGTGTGTGTGTGTGTGTGTGTGTGTGTGTGTGTGTGTGTGTGTGTGTGTGTGTGTGTGTGTGTGTGTGTGTGTGTGTGTGTGTGTGTGTGTGTGTGTGTGCGTGCGTGCGTGCGTGCGTGCGTGCGTGCGTGCGTGCGTGCGTGCGTGCGTGCGTGTGTGTGTGATGATACCAGTGAGCTCCCAGGGGTGTCTGTCGTTATAAATCCAGAAGACTCAGCACAAAGCAGCTCTCATTCCTGCATAGCAGCCAGAGTTCAATTACCTCACCCTCACAGACACACACACCTTCACACACACACACACACACACACACACACACACACACACACACACACACTCACACACACACACACACTTATGTGTATGGGGATGACTGCTTCTCTTGTAGCTGAATATGTAGTCATTCTGAACCATATGTCCATGATAATGATGCATTCTGTCAGAATTATGTTGTTTCAGGGTGTGATCAGAGAGGAGAGGAGATGAGAAGAGAGGAGGGGAGAGGAGAGGAGGAGAGGAAATGAGAGGAGAGAGAGGAGAGGAGATGAGAAGAGAGGAGAGGAGATGAGAAGAGAGGAGAGGAGAGGAAATGAGAGGAGAGAGAGGAGAGGAGATGAGAGAGGAGGGGAGGAGAGGGGAGAGGAGAGGAGAGGAGAGGAGGGGAGGAGATAAAGTTAACAGATAGCAGGCATGAGTGAAAGAGAGATGATCATTATTATCACCTCCTGCTTTTCAAATCTACTCTGCAGGATCTCTCCCTCACTCTTTCTCTCTCTCACTCTCACACCCACTCTCTTTTAAAATAAAATTGTACCAACTAACAGTAAAAAGACAGAAAGGGATATGTTAATCAGTTTATAAACATAATTATTTTTTTCTGTTGAACCCCTGAGGTCAACAGCTTCATATTCACTTGCTCTTCTTTTTCTGTTGCTTTATGACAGGCTCTTCTTCTTCTTCTTCTGTTGCTTTATGACAGGCTCTTCTTCTTCTGTTGCTTTATAACAGGCTCTTCTTCTTCTGTTGCTTTATAACAGGCTCTTCTTCTTCTGTTGCTTTATAACAGGCTATTCTTCTTCTGTTGCTTTATAACAGGCTCTTCTTCTTCTTCTTCTGTTGCTTTATGACAGCCTCTTCTTCTGTTGCTTTATGACAGCCTCTTCTTCTTCTGTTGCTTTATAACAGGCTCTTCTTCTTCTTCTGTTGCTTTATGGCAGGCTCTTCTTCTTCTGTTGCTTTATGACAGGCTCTTCTTCTTCTGTTGCACACTGTCCTCTAACCCTACATGCAGTATGGATGAAGGAGCACACTGTCCTCTTACCCTACATGCAGTATGGATGAAGGAACATGAACTGGCGCTGCACTGATGGCTGCCTTTCTGATCGCTCCGTCGAGACTGTGCTTTCTTTTGTTAATTTTTATAGTATTAGGAGTTTTATTTGCACCAACTGTTGGTGCATTATATGTGTATGACCGTCAGTCAATCATTGACATTGGATTAAGGAAAACTTACCGTTTGGATTGCTCTCTGGATCGGATCGCTGAACAGCAGAAATGGCCCGCCGAGATCCTTTGTTGTGGCCATGGCCAAGACCAGGAGAAGCCGCCGCGAAGACGTGGAAAGAGAGCCGGGGTCCGAAACAGACTGAGGTCCAAACGACACAGAACCACATTGCCCAGCATATTGTTGGCCAATGTGCAATCGATAGGAAATAAACTAGACGACATCAGAGCACGGATCCAATTCCAGAGGGACATTCGGGATTGTAACGTCCTCTGTTTCACAGAAACTTGGCTGAGTCCAGATGTCCCGAATCACGCAATAGAACCGGCAGACCACTTCTTCGTTCTCCGCAAGGACCGGACGGCAGAAGAGTCACTAAAGAAGAAAGGAGGCGGCATTGCCTTCATGATAAACAAGGAGTGGTGCGATTTAGGCAACACAAAGGAACTGTCTAACCACTGCTCCCCAGACCTGGAGTTTATCACGATAAAATGTCGACCCTTCTTCCTCCCAAGAGAGTTAACGTCCATCATCCTCATCGGAGTGTACATTCCACCACACGCGAACACTGGGGTCGCACTTTCAAAACTTCACGACGAGGTAAACAAACTCCAGGCAGCTAATGTTGACGCTGCCATTTTGGTTTTGGGTGATTTCAACAGCGCGCGTCTTAAAAAGGTGTTGCCGAATTTCTATCAGCATGTGACCTGTCCCACCAGAGGCGAGAACATATTAGACCATGTATACTCGCAATTTAAGAATGGGTACAAGTCACAGGCTCTTAGTCCATTCGGTAAGTCCGATCACGCCGCAATATTTCTTTTGCCAAAGTACAAACAAAGTCTCAAGCGAACGCCGGTGGTCTCGCGAGAGGTTAAGCGTTGGGCCGTGACGTCAGAGGAGTCACTCCAAGCTGCACTGGAATGCACAGACTGGAGTGTATTCCGTGATAACACAGCCAATATTAACGAATACACCGAAACGGTGATTGACTATGTCTGTACTCAGGTAGAAGAAACAATCCCCTCCACCAAAATTAAAATCTACCCAAATCAAAAGCCCTGGGTAGACAAATCCGTCTGTGAGGCTCTGAAAGTGCGCACATCAGCATACAACACCGGGCTGGTGACAGGCAACATGGAAGAACACAAGATGGCAAGATACAACGTCAGGAGAGCAGTAATAGAGGCAAAACGGCGTTACAGGGATAAAGTTGAACTTCAGTTTGAACAGGCTGACTCTAGAGGCATGTGGCAGGGCCTCAGAACAATGACAGACTACAAAGGCACCCCCCTCAAACTGAACAGTGACATCTCCTTAGCAAATTATCTCAATTCCTTCTATGCGAGGTTTGAGGCTGTGAATAACAACACCAGCCCACAAACCACGGCAATGGGGGGGGGGGGGTCTGCTGATGAGACTCAGTGTTCAGGGTAACAGAGCATGAGGTGAGACGGATCTTTAAAAAAGTGAATATCAGGAAGGCAGCAGGACCGGACGGCATCCCCGGCCGCGTCCTAAAAGTCTGTGCCGACCAACTGGCCCCGGTATTCACTGACATCTTCAACCTGTCCTTGGAACAGGCTGACATCCCCACCTGTCTGAAGAAGTCCACCATCATCCCTGTACCCAAAAAATCTACGCCCACTTGCCTCAACGACTACCGCCCTGTAGCCCTCACCTCCATAGCCATGAAGTGCTTTGAGAAGCTAGTGAAGGGCTACATCTGTTCCTCCCTTCCCATCAACCTGGACCCTCTGCAATTTGCATATCGCCCCAACAGGTCCACGGAGGACGCCATAGCCCATGTGCTGCACACAGCAGCATCACACCTGGACAAGAGGCAGGGGAACTATGTGAGAATGCTGTTCATCGACTACAGCTCAGCATTCAATACCATAGTCCCCTCCAAACTCATAGCCAAGCTCAGGGACCTGGGCTTGAACTATGACCTCTGCCAGTGGGTCTTGGACTTCCTGACGGGCAGACCCCAGGTGGTAAGAGCCGGCAACTGCACCTCCTCATCCATCACGCTCAACATAGGGGCCCCCCAGGGCTGTGTTCTGAGCCCCCTCCTCTACTCCCTGTACACACATGACTGCGTAGCACAGCGGAACAACAACACCATCATCAAATGTGCTGATGACACAGTAGTGGTGGGCCTGATCTCTGCCAACGACGAAAGGGCCTACCTGGAAGAGGTAGAGAACCTGTCACAGTGGTGTCAGGAGAACTGCCTCTCCCTGAACGTCAGCAAAACAAAAGAGATGATTGTGGACTTCAGGAGGTCGGGGGTCAAGGACTACAGCCCTCTCAGCATCGACGGGGCACCGGTTGAGAGAGTGAACAGTTTCAAGTACCTCGGAGCCCACATATCCGAGGACTTGACATGGACCACACACATTGACAGTGTTGTGAAGAAGGCACGACAACGCCTCTACTTCCTCAGGCGCCTAAGGAAGTTCCAAGTCAGTCAGAAGATCCTTAGGAACTTCTACTCATGTACAATAGAGAGCATCCTGACCGGCAACATCACCTCCTGGTTTGGGAATAGCACTGCACAAGACCGTAGCAGACTACAAAGAGTGACACGTTCAGCCGAACGCACAATTGGAGGGGGGCTTCCCACCCTCCAGAACATTTACAACAAGCGGTGCAAGGGGAAGGCTAAGAGAATTATTAAGGACTCGAGCCACCCGAACAACTGCCTCTTTGAACTGCTGCGGTCAGGCAAGCGATACCGGAGTCTTAAGGCGAGCACAGAAAGACTCAGAAGAAGCTTCTATCCCCAGGCCATCAGGCTGCTAAACGAACAATAATCGCTAAACGAACAATAATCACTATGCAACAACCATCAAATGCACACAGCACACACACCCACACGCACACACTCACTCAAACAAACAACACACTGCAGCACCCACTCTCCACACTTTAGATCACACAAACACACTTACACTTTATATTTATTGATAAAGGATTTGCACTACAACTCGTACACCTACTGTGAATTGTACCTAAATTGCACCTCGTCCCATTTCTCCATTTCTGCCTTGCACTATATAGTATTGTATATTAGTACACTGCACAGTATTGTATATTGTATGGTAACTACGTCTATTCTGCATCGAACATTGTACATATGTCTAAACTGAACACTGTGACCTCATTTTTTTACTTCTAATTTTACTATGTTATTTTATTTCATACTTATCTTGTCTTGCACAGTCTCTGGAGCGTAACAGTAAGAAGCATTTTGTATAAAAGTATTCTGTACTTCTGTATGACAACTATTAAAGAAACTTGAAACTTGTCATCTAACTCTACATGCAGTATGGATGAAGCAGCACACTGTCCTCTAACTCTACATGCAGTATGGATGAAGGAGCACACTGTCCTCTAACTCTACATGCAGTATGGATGAAGGAGCACACTGTCCTCTAACACTACATGCAGTATGGATGAAGCAGCACACTGTCCTCTAACACTACATGCAGTATGGATGAAGCAGCACACTGTCCTCTAACACTACATGCAGTATGGATGAAGGAGCACACTGTCCTCTAACACTACATGCAGTATGGATGAAGCAGCACACTGTCCTCTAACACTACATGCAGTATGGATGAAGGAGCACACTGTCCTCTAACACTACATGCAGTATGGATGAAGCAGCACACTGTCCTCTAACACTACATGCAGTATGGATGAAGGAGCACACTGTCCTCTAACACTACATGCAGTATGGATGAAGCAGCACACTGTCCTCTAACACTACATGCAGTATGGATGAAGCAGCACACTGTCATCTAACACTACATGCAGTATGGATGAAGCAGCACACTGTCCTCTAACACTACATGCAGTATGGATGAAGGAGCACACTGTCCTCCAACTCTACATGCAGTATGGATGAAGGAGCACACTGTCCTCTAACACTACATGCAGTATGGATGAAGCAGCACACTGTCCTCTAACACTACATGCAGTATGGATGAAGCAGCACACTGTCCTCTAACTCTACATGCAGTATGGATGAAGCAGCACACTGTCCTCTAACACTACATGCAGTATGGATGAAGGAGCACACTGTCCTCTAACACTACATGCAGTATGGATGAAGGAGCACACTGTCCTCTAACACTACATGCAGTATGGATGAAGGAGCACACTGTCCTCTAACACTACATGCAGTATGGATGAAGCAGCACACTGTCCTCTAACTCTACATGCAGTATGGATGAAGCAGCACACTGTCCTCTAACACTACATGCAGTATGGATGAAGCAGCACACTGTCCTCTAACCCTACATGCAGTATGGATGAAGCAGCACACTGTCCTCTAACACTACATGCAGTATGGATGAAGGAGCACACTGTCCTCTAACCCTACATGCAGTATGAATGAAGCAGCACACTGTCCTCTAACACTACATGCAGTATGGATGAAGGAGCACACTGTCCTCTAACACTACATGCAGTATGGATGAAGGGGCACACTGTCCTCTAACTCTACATGCAGTATGGATGAAGCAGCACACTGTCCTCTAACCCTACATGCAGTATGGATGAAGGAGCACACTGTCCTCTAACACTACATGCAGTATGGATGAAGGAGCACACTGTCCTCTAACCCTACATGCAGTATGGATGAAGGAGCACACTGTCCTCTAACTCTACATGCAGTATGGATGAAGGAGCACACTGTCCTCTAACCCTACATGCAGTATGGATGAAGGAGCACACTGTCCTCTAACACTACATGCAGTATGGATGAAGCAGCACACTGTCCTCTAACACTACATGCAGTATGGATGAAGAGGAGCACACTGTCCTCTAACACTACATGCAGTATGGATGAAGCAGCACACTGTCCTCTAACACTACATGCAGTATGGATGAAGGAGCACACTGTCCTCTAACCCTACATGCAGTATGGATGAAGCAGCACACTGTCCTCTAACACTACATGCAGTATGGATGAAGCAGCACACTGTCCTCTAACTCTACATGCAGTATGGATGAAGCAGCACACTGTCCTCTAACTCTACATGCAGTATGGATGAAGCAGCACACTGTCCTCTAACACTACATGCAGTATGGATGAAGGAGCACACTGTCCTCTAACACTACATGCAGTATGGATGAAGCAGCACACTGTCCTCTAACACTACATGCAGTATGGATGAAGCAGCACACTGTCCTCTAACACTACATGCAGTATGGATGAAGGAGCACACTGTCCTCTAACACTACATGCAGTATGGATGAAGCAGCACACTGTCCTCTAACACTACATGCAGTATGGATGAAGCAGCACACTGTCCTCTAACACTACATGCAGTATGGATGAAGGAGCACACTGTCCTCCAACTCTACATGCAGTATGGATGAAGGAGCACACTGTCCTCTAACACTACATGCAGTATGGATGAAGCAGCACACTGTCCTCTAACACTACATGCAGTATGGATGAAGCAGCACACTGTCCTCTAACTCTACATGCAGTATGGATGAAGCAGCACACTGTCCTCTAACACTACATGCAGTATGGATGAAGCAGCACACTGTCCTCTAACTCTACATGCAGTATGGATGAAGGAGCACACTGTCCTCTAACACTACATGCAGTATGGATGAAGCAGCACACTGTCCTCTAACACTACATACAGTATGGATGAAGGAGCACACTGTCCTCTAACACTACATGCAGTATGGATGAAGGAGCACACTGTCCTCTAACACTACATGCAGTATGGATGAAGGAGCACACTGTCCTCTAACACTACATGCAGTATGGATGAAGCAGCACACTGTCCTCTAACTCTACATGCAGTATGGATGAAGGAGCACACTGTCCTCTAACACTACATGCAGTATGGATGAAGCAGCACACTGTCCTCTAACTCTACATGCAGTATGGATGAAGCAGCACACTGTCCTCTAACACTACATGCAGTATGGATGAAGCAGCACACTGTCCTCTAACCCTACATGCAGTATGGATGAAGCAGCACACTGTCCTCTAACACTACATGCAGTATGGATGAAGGAGCACACTGTCCTCTAACCCTACATGCAGTATGAATGAAGCAGCACACTGTCCTCTAACACTACATGCAGTATGGATGAAGGAGCACACTGTCCTCTAACACTACATGCAGTATGGATGAAGGGGCACACTGTCCTCTAACTCTACATGCAGTATGGATGAAGGAGCACACTGTCCTCTAACACTACATGCAGTATGGATGAAGGAGCACACTGTCCTCTAACCCTACATGCAGTATGGATGAAGGAGCACACTGTCCTCTAACACTACATGCAGTATGGATGAAGGAGCACACTGTCCTCTAACCCTACATGCAGTATGGATGAAGGAGCACACTGTCCTCTAACTCTACATGCAGTATGGATGAAGGAGCACACTGTCCTCTAACCCTACATGCAGTATGGATGAAGGAGCACACTGTCCTCTAACACTACATGCAGTATGGATGAAGCAGCACACTGTCCTCTAACACTACATGCAGTATGGATGAAGGAGCACACTGTCCTCTAACACTACATGCAGTATGGATGAAGCAGCACACTGTCCTCTAACACTACATGCAGTATGGATGAAGGAGCACACTGTCCTCTAACTCTACATGCAGTATGGATGAAGCAGCACACTGTCCTCTAACACTACATGCAGTATGGATGAAGCAGCACACTGTCCTCTAACTCTACATGCAGTATGGATGAAGCAGCACACTGTCCTCTAACACTACATGCAGTATGGATGAAGGAGCACACTGTCCTCTAACACTACATGCAGTATGGATGAAGCAGCACACTGTCCTCTAACACTACATACAGTATGGATGAAGCAGCACACTGTCCTCTAACACTACATGCAGTATGGATGAAGGAGCACACTGTCCTCTAACACTACATGCAGTATGGATGAAGCAGCACACTGTCCTCTAACTCTACATGCAGTATGGATGAAGGAGCACACTGTCCTCTAACACTACATGCAGTATGGATGAAGCAGCACACTGTCCTCTAACCCTACATGCAGTATGGATGAAGGAGCACACTGTCCTCTAACACTACATGCAGTATGGATGAAGGAGCACACTGTCCTCTAACACTACATGCAGTATGGATGAAGGAGCACACTGTCCTCTAACACTACATGCAGTATGGATGAAGGGGCACACTGTCCTCTAACACTACATGCAGTATGGATGAAGGAGCACACTGTCCTCTAACACTACATGCAGTATGGATGAAGGAGCACACTGTCCTCTAACACTACATGCAGTATGGATGAAGCAGCACACTGTCCTCTAACACCACATGCAGTATGGATGAAGGAGCACACTGTCCTCTAACACTACATGCAGTATGGATGAAGGAGCACACTGTCCTCTAACACTACATGCAGTATGGATGAAGCAGCACACTGTCCTCTAACACTACATGCAGTATGGATGAAGCAACACACTGTCCTCTAACACTACATGCAGTATGGATGAAGCAACACACTGTCCTCTAACACTACATGCAGTATGGATGAAGCAGCACACTGTCCTCTAACACTACATGCAGTATGGATGAAGGAGCACACTGTCCTCTAACCCTACATGCAGTATGGATGAAGGAGCACACTGTCCTCTAACTCTACATGCAGTATGGATGAAGGAGCACACTGTCCTCTAACTCTACATGCAGTATGGATGAAGGAGCACACTGTCCTCTAACACTACATGCAGTATGGATGAAGGAGCACACTGTCCTCTAACCCTACATGCAGTATGGATGAAGGAGCACACTGTCCTCTAACCCTACATGCAGTATGGATGAAGCAGCACACTGTCCTCTGACACTACATGCAGTATGGATGAAGCAGCACACTGTCCTCTAACCCTACATGCAGTATGGATGAAGGAGCACACTGTCCTCTAACCCTACATGCAGTATGGATGAAGCAGCACACTGTCCTCTAACACTACATGCAGTATGGATGAAGGAGCACACTGTCCTCTAACACTACATGCAGTATGGATGAAGGAGCACACTGTCCTCTAACTCTACATGCAGTATGGATGAAGGAGCACACTGTCCTCTAACACTACATGCAGTATGGATGAAGCAGCACACTGTCCTCTAACCCTACATGCAGTATGGATGAAGGAGCAGCACACTGTCCTCTAACACTACATGCAGTATGGATGAAGCAGCACACTGTCCTCTAACACTACATGCAGTATGGATGAAGGAGCACACTGTCCTCTAACCCTACATGCAGATTTGACCTGAAACTTGAACGAATGACCCTGCGGTCACCAAGTACTGATGGTCACTGACCCTCGACACTCATCCTTCCACTAGGTTCCTGCCCTCCGGTCACCAGGACCCTCTTACCAATAAAGGTTTAATACCGTCCACTCGTATACATACTTTAGAGTTTATTTTCACAAAAATTGGGATTTTGACTCAGAATGCAGACAACAGATTTCAGAATAATGAATCTGAATCAAGTCTCTCAATTATTCCAAAACATGGAGAGACCTTAGCCATTATCTATTGTTGTTACACTTTACTTAGCCATTATCTATTGTTTCTACACTTTACTTAGTTATTATCTATTGTTTCTACACTTTACTTAGATATTGGTATTACTTAGATACCAAATTCTCATCAATACTAGTAAACAACATGGCCCCCCTCAAAATCACCAGGGTTAAAAATCGCGCTGAGTCATGGATGCATTCAGACATACTGACCGCTATGAAAACCAGAGACAAAAAATGCTCTTGACTTCATAAAAGTCAGTCAAAGCTTGCCAAAAGCTCCAACAGTGATCTCCAAGTCCACGTGGTTAAACTCAAACAACAAAGAAACAGACAAAGAAACGATGTAAATAACATGATCAAATCAGCACAAAAAAACGTCATCAATGATCAAATGGAGGAAAACAAAAACAAACTCACAGAGCTTTGGAAATTACTCAACAACCAACTAGGCTGCAGTAAGAAACTGAAAACCAGATTTATAAACATCAACATTAAAACAGAAAACACTCTCATCACAGACAAGCTGGATGTGGCCAATTACTTAAACATTCTTTACAAACATAGCCACAACACTGGTTAATAAACTACCCTCCCACACTGGGCATTTTGGAGTAGAACACATCCTAGCCTTCTACAAAAACCTAGGGGTCTGCAAAGACGATTTCAAACTATAAATGTAAATGTATACATTTCAAACCTAATAAGACCACTGGCCATAACAATATCCCCTCCAAATTCCTCAGAGACTCAGCAGCCACCATCACCCCAGTCATCACCCACATAATAAACCTCTCCATAAAACAGGGACACGTCCCCAAAGATAGAAAAAATTGTGAGAGTGACCCCACTGCACAAAAAGGCAGCAAATTAGACCCAGGCAACTACCGCCCTGTTTCTATTCTTACCTCCATCTCGAAAGTTATGGAAAACATTTTCTACGAACAGGTCGAAAAGTACCTGGCGGAAAAAACGCTCATCTACGAATTCCAATCTGGCTTCAGAACATCCCATTCCACTGACACATGCCTTCTCTATTTGAATGACCACATCAAACAAGAGGTGGACGTGGGCAAATACTGCGGCATGGGCATGCTGGACCTCCAAAAGGCTTTCGACACTGTCAATCACTCCATTCTGATTGATAAGCTAAAAGCAATTGGTTTTGATAGTTCAACAGTGAGCTTGATGCAATCCTACCTGGAGGGGAGAGAACAGATGGTGGAGGTGAACGGTACACTGCCCCCCCCCCCCCTCCCAGTGAGCTGTGGTGTTCCACAAGGAAGCATACTAGGACCGCTACTGTTCCTAATTTATGCAAATGACATGTCATCAGCTTGTGACTGCAACTTGTTCCTGTTCGCAGGCAACTCAGCCCTGCTGGTCTCTGACAGGGACAAGTTGCAGGTTGAAAAAGCCCTCAGCTCTGAACTCGGTAGAATCTGCACCTGGCTCGTTGATAACAAACTATCATTACACCTGGGTAAAACAGAATCCATTCTCTTTGGATCAAATAGCAAACTCAGCAAGGCCAACGCAGGCCTGTACGCTGCGACGAGATCGTCGCAAATTGCCCCCTAATTTGGCCGGTGCGAATGAAAAAATTATATCTACTCGCAAGCTTGCGAATAGTGATTTCACCCCTTCATTCGCATTTCACTACACTAACATTAGCCTACAACCAGGGCTGTACAGGCGACATAATGTTGCGGTTGTAATTTCATTAGACAGACCAGCGCGGACATTTAATAACATGCAATTTAATTGACACGAGCAATGGGCTAACGTTAGCTGGTGGTCCCGAGTGAAGCAGGGACGGCGGAGCTATAGGCTAACGTTAGCTGGTGGTCCCGAGTGAAGCAGGGACGGTGGAAAAGTGAGGAAAGGGGGTGGGTTATATTGACAAGTGACAACGCTTGACAACAGAAGTTTAAACATAACTTCATATTTATTAGTTATTCGTTTCTGTATATCATCCACTTTCCATCTCCGTGTTAGACTCTTCCTGTTTACATTAGAGTGTGACGTCATCACCTACGGCAGCTTAGACGATCAAAACGCGAACCTAGAACAAAACCCGGGGGGGGGGGGGGGGGGGGGGCTGGGTCTCTTGTGCGTTCTCGCCCCCTCTCTCTCTCTCTCTCTCTCGCTCTCTCTCTCTCTCTCTCTCGCTCTCTCGCTCTCTCTCTCTCTCTACATTCAATGATTTAAAGTAGCCAAACGTTACAGACAGTATAAATACTAACTGGATAGTTGATGATAAACATTTAATTTCATTATCTGAAATATTCTAAAATCATTAAGTCTGCTATAAGCCATTATCCCTTTGTGTGTAATTATTATTTTCTCACAGTAGTATATATATATATATATATATATATATATATATATATATATATATATATATATATATATGTGTGTGTGTGTGTGTGTTTGGCTAAAGTGGATAGAAAACACAGTACTGTGCAAAAAAAGGGCACCCAAGAGTTTTTATATAAATAGTCTTAGATGTAAATAATTTTTTTTATTAGTGTGTCAGTAGACTACTCTTAGTACATTTTCATTCAATAATTTTTTAAAGCATCTTCATGGTTTAATAATGCAAACATATGTTGCAGGGACTTATTATAATCATCATATTGGCGTGACTGTATGCATCAAAGGGTTAAATCAAGCATTTTAAGTGCTTTAGGAAATGTCAAAATATTGCGATATATATTGTGTATCGTGATATGGCCAAAAAATATCGCAATATCATTTAGAGGCCATATCGCCCAGCCCTACTATAATGGTAAAATAGTTATTTAAAAATTTGCCCCTAAAAAATATTCTTTGCCCCTAAATTTCTCATTTAGGGGCAAGTGTGCCCCTAGTGAAAAAGCTTAGCGTACAGCCCTGCAACGGCTTCTCTGTTACAGTGGGGGACAATATTGTCACAAGAAAAGATGAAATTACCTACCTGGGTTCCATCCTAGAGGCAAATCTTTCCTGTGACAAAATGGCAAAAAGTCAACCAGCAAACAAGATTATTGTACCGGATCTCCTCTCTGGTAAACAAGAATACCTTGAAGACTCTAACAGGAGCACTCATTCAAGGGTACTACGACTATGATTGCACCTCATGGTACCAAAGCACCTCAAAGGCCCTTAAAACTAGGCTACAAACGTCACAAAACTGGTCAGACTACTGCTTGGCCTTACTCACAAAACCCACCTTACCCCTGCACATTTTTACAACCTATGACTTCTCTGGATCCGCGACGATGTTCGGGAAGTTTCCCACGTTAATCCCGAGCTCAGATGCAAGGACTTCGCTGCATGTCCCTCGGCAGGTGACGGGAGCCGTCAAAGACGCAGACACCGGGGCAGGCGAGGCGGGGTGCTTGTAAAACTCCGCAAGTGCCCTTTCAAGCCTCCACTGCCCTCCATCTACCTGGCGAACATGCAGTCCTTGTCAAACTAAACCGATGAACTGATGAGAGCGGATTCACTTCCAGCGGGAGGCAAGAGACTGCTCCACGTACTGTCTCACGGAGACGTGGCTAGACAGCAACACGCCAGACTCAGCTTTTCAGCTTCCGGGATTCGCTGTGTTTCACTCAGACCGACTGAAGGAGTGCACCGGCAAAACCAAAGGAGGAGGGGTCTGTCTTCTTGTGAATGAAAAGTGGTGTACCGATACTACGGTCATGAACAAGACCTGCAATACTAATCTTGAATGCCTAGTCATTAAATGTCGCCCCGTTTATCTCCCTAGAGAATTCCCAGCTATCTTTATTATTGCTGTTTGTAAACAAAATCCTGGATCATTGCTATAGCAACATAAAAGCTGCTTACAGGTCTCTCCCAAGGCCAGCTTTTGGTAAATCCGATCATCAATCGATTCTTCTTCTACCGTCATATACTCAGAAAAATAGACAAATCAAACCGACGGTACGCTCCACTCAATGTTGGACTAAAGATGCTGAAACACTATTACAAGGGTGTCTCGACGCCACAGACTGGTCTGTTTTTAAATGTGAGGACCTTGACCAATACTGTGATGCTGTCATTGGATATATCAACTTTTGTATTGACTTGTGCATTCCCCGCAAGGTGGTTAAGCAATACTCAAACCAAAAACCATGGCTTAACTCTGATGTTAGACTCAAACTTACTGAACGAGCTACTGCTTTTAAATCTGGGGATGCAACCAGTTATAAACTGGCTAGATACTCGCTGGAGCGGTCAATAAGAGCCGCCAAGCGCTCCTATGGAGAACGTATTGAAGGACATTTCTCTGGCAGTGACCCCCGTCGGATGTGGCAGGGACTGAACACTATCACTTCCTACAAGCCCAGGGGCCTCGCCTCCGCTGAAGGTGATCACTCGCTTCCCGGTAGACTGAATAACTTTTACTCCAGATTTGATGAAAGTAACACAGAGCGTCCTGTTTTTATTCCTTCCAACTCCAGTGACTTGTCTGGGCTGACTGTCACAGAACATGAGGTGCGCAAGGTCCTGTCCAGTACTAAGGCTAGGAAAGCCACTGGCCCTGATGGCACTCCTCCCAGGGCCGTCAGACTCTGCTCTGAGCAGCTTGCCCCTGTGCTCACAGACCTTTTTAATATGTCACTGGAGCGCCGCCTTGTTCCAAGGAGCTTCAAGGAATCTACTATCATTCCGGTTCCCAAGAAATCACCTGTGACTTGTCTTAATGATTACAGACCTATTGCTCTAACCTCAGTTTTAATGAAATGTTTAGAGAGGCTAGCGGTGAATTATATAAAAGGTCAGATTCCTACCTGTCTTGATCCCTGGCAGTTCGCCTACAAGAGAAATAGATCAGTAGATGATGCTATTTCCTTAGCTCTTAATCCTGTGTATGAACACTTAGATAAGAAAAACTCCTATGTTAGAATGTTTTTTATCGACTATAGCTCTGCTTTTAATACGCGTATTCCATCTAATCTGATCCACAAACTTCAGTGTCTGGGTCTATGCGACGCTATCTGTGAATGGATTCTTAGCTTTTTAATTTTGAGACCTCAAAGAGTCAGGATTGGAAACAACATGTCTGATGAAATTGTTTTAAGTACTGGTTCTCCACAAGGCTGCATTCTCAGCCCTTTACTGTTCTCTCTCTGCACTCATGACTGTACTGCTTCCTATGATAACAATCTGATAGTAAAGTATGCTGATGATACCACGGTCATTGGGCGTATAAACTCAAATGATGAGTCATTTTACAGATCAGAGGTGCAGAACCTAGTTAGGTGGAGTGAGACCAATAACCTCACCCTGAATGCCTCCAAAACGAAGGAGCTAGTCATCGATTTTAGACGTAGCAAGGTACCCCATCTCCCCATTACCATAAATGGCTCAGAGGTGGAGATGGTGAGCGGTTTTACATTTCTTGGGGTCACTATTTCAAATGACCTGAGCTGGCACTCCAATACCAGAACCATTGTTAAAAAGTCCCAGCAACGTATTTTCTTTCTCAGGAAACTGAAAGAGTTCACAAATAACAGGGTGATTGTTACAGATAGTGTTGTCGGAGGACCCAATTGCTGAACAGAATGAGGATAAGAGGTAACAGGCAATACGAGACGTGGAGCCAGGGGTGAATAGTATAAAAAGTCTTTACTTCAAAGGCAGCAGCAAACAAAACAAGGAATAGCTCAGCTAAGACTGGCAGAGGGCAAAATACTAAATAAAGAATAATCTCATAAATGAGAGCAAATCCAAAGGCACAACACAAATTCACTGCAAGGCAGGCAAAGAAAAATAGAACAACTGACTACAAATAAAACCCTAACAAACTAGACGAACTTTACACGAAAACAAAGAATGGTGGAACAAACAAATTGACACTTAGGAAACTTACTAGGAACACAGGAGAACAGCACATGAACAAGGACGTGGACATCAAACATGGAACCGAAACAATGAACCGACAACAAGAGTAGGGAACACACACCAGATATAGGGGGAACAATTAACACTAGAGAGACAGCAGGGCAATTAGCAAAACGAGACGCACATGAGAGGGAAAGCAGAACTAACACACAGGGCTACAGGAAAACACAAGGCCAAACACACTGGGGAATAAACAGGGAAGCACACAGAACTAACACACACAAGAAAAGACTGAACACTAGACAGAGTAAACATAACAACCATACAAAGAACTAATAAACATAACAATTAACAAGGGAACAAGAGACAATGTAGCAGGGGAAGGGCACGGAGAGACATGTAGACATTAAAGATACACCAGTGCACCAGGAGGGTATGCATGAGGGAGATAAGGGCAAGTTCAGATGAATGTCCAGCAGGGGGAGGTACAGATGGGAAATGTCTGTGCAAAGGTGGGGGTAAAGGTGGGGGTTGTTGAGGAGTACAGAGAGGAGAGAAGGGTCCTAGAATAGGCGGAGGAATGTTGTTCATGAGTGGAGGGAGACCATGGGAGAGAATGTGAAAAGGTGGAGGCTCTTGAGGAGTACAGACAGGGGAGAAAAGTCCTGGGAATTGTGGACCCTTACAGTGATTCTACACAACTTCTATCGCTGTGTGATCGAGAGCGTTCTTACTTCCTCCTGTACTATATGGTTTGGTAACATCACAGACCAGGAGAAGAAATCTCTGAACAGAATTGTGCGTCTCGCACGCAAGACAATCGGGTTTAGCCTGCCAGCTCTAGAAGAGATCTATGGTGCCAGGCTGATTTCCCGTGCCTCTGGCATTATCAACGACCCCTCTGGTCACCCAGCCGCAGGCCTCTTTGTCCCCCTCCCCTCTGGCAGACGTTACCACTCTATCACATGCTCTACCTCTCGGTTTACTAAGAGCTTCTTCCCAAGTGCTGTGCGCAGCCTGAATAACTCCAAAGGCTAGTTTTGTATTTTATCCTATTTTGTTTCTGTGTGTTTATTAGTGTTATTAGTCAGGTTTGTGGAAGTGCTTTTTTTGTGTGTCTGTGCATCATGCACTTTGATTATATGCACTTTTACTGTAATTTGTGCCTCTATGCATTATGCACTTTTAGGGGATGTTGATATCAATTTTTGCATTTGTCCTTTTATACTGTCTGTGTTTTTACATATTTTTCCTGTACTGTTTCTACTCTGCTCCTGTATTGGATTAGTTGTAGACACACAGTGTTTGCTCTGTACCTGTATCCAATGTGGATTCGTCCATACATGGCAAATCAAATCTTTGACTTTGACTTTGACTTTGACTGAACTGATTGATTGATTGATTGATTGATTGATTGATTGATTGATTGATTGATTGATTGATTGATTGATTGAAAACGTTATTAACAGATTGCAGAATGGGTACAGTACAGTACAGCTCAATACACACAATTGTTAAGGGGATGCAGACCAGAGAAAGACTTTCGTCTTGTTTACATCAGGGTCCCCCATTTTCAATTCATCATAACTGACATACAGATAGACAGTACTGCTACATCTATACATTTATGACATACCAGATTTGCAAATACAGTACTGTTTGTGATACAAAAAGAGTCCAGAAAAGAGAGTATATACATTTGACGTAGAAACTGTACATTGGAGGAGGTTGGGTAGGTGGGGTGGGGTTGGGGTGGGCGGGGGACTGTACATTGAAGGTGGTTGGGTGGGTGGGGTGGGGTGGGGGGTTGGGTAGGAGGGGTGGGTGGGTGGGGGACACTGTACAACTGTACAAGCAAAACTGTACATTGGAATATTGACAAAACCATACTTGGTCATTTACTGTACATTGGAGGGGGTTGGGTTAGGACATTTACAGGGGCCAGTTTCGAATTGCAGTCTCCCGTAGGTGTTCTTTGAGAGTGTTTTTGAAAGTGGGTAGTGATTCACATTCCTTTACAGCTTTGGGTAGGGCGTTCCACATTGATGTGGCATAATTGCGAAACGTGTTTAGTCCCTTGTTTGAGCCGAATCTGGGTTTAACATGATTTGTGGAGCTCCCTCTGGTGTTGTGATCGTGGTATTCACTGACCTTTGGGAAGTATTTTGACATGTACATGGGTACCTTGGTCGTGTAGTGTATCTTGTAGACCAGGCCCATTGCAAGTTGCTGTACTCTGTCGTCTACTCTAAGCCACCCTAGGTTGTCAAAGTGGGCAGGGGTGAGGTGGGTTCTAGGAGTAAGGTCAAGTAGAAGTCTGACCAGTTTGTTTTGTGATGTTTGTAATCTTGTTTTTAGCGCCTTTGAGGTGCTTTGGTATAGTGAGGTGCAAGCATAGTCGTAGTACCCTTGAATGAGTGCTCCTGCCAGAGTCTTCAGGGTATTCTTGTTTACCAGTGAGGAGATCCGGTACAAGAATCGAGTTTGTTGGTTGACTTTTTTTATTACATTGGATGCCATTTTGTCACAGGAAAGATTTGCCTCTAGGATGGAACCCAGGTAGGTCATTTCTTCTTTCCTTGTGACAATATTGTCACCCACTGTAACTGAGAAGCCGTCGGTCTTGCTGAGTTTGTGAACTGAACTGAATTGAACTGAACTGAACTGAACTGAACTGAACTGAACTGAACTTTGGATAAAAGCGTCAGCTAAATGACAAAAATTGTAATGTAAACTGAATTGAATTGAACTGAACTGAACTGAACTGACCTGAACTGAACTGAACTGAACTGAACTGAACTGAAGCCTCCTCTACGTGTACTGACTGGTAAGAGCAATTTTACATTCCACTCCATTCATTTTGGAGCTCTCAGCTGAGGGCAGTTGAGGGCAGTAGTTGCCTCAGGTCTGACCCGGGGTTTCCCCGCCTCTCGTTGCCATGACGTTGCAGTGACAGGAAGTTCTTCTTCTTCTCTGGAGGAGGTAGTGTGCTGGTGATGATGGATGGGCCTGAGTTGATTTTTAGACACACAGAAACTCATCTCCTCTCCAGTATAATTGGCTTCTTAACGCTGAATGACAGAGAGACACAGAGAGAGAAAGAGACAGAGAGAGAGGGAGAGGGAGAGAGAAAAAGAGAGAGGGGGAGAGAGAGAGAGGCAGACAGAGAGAAAGGGGGATAGAGAGAGAGAGATGGAGAGAGACAGAGAGAGAGACAGGGAGAGAGAGAAAGACAGAGAGAGAGAAAGACAGATAGAGAGAGACAGATAGACAGAGAGACATTTAATATATATATATGTCCTTTCTTTTTCCTTCTCTCGCGATCCTTCTGTCTCGATCCTTCTCTCTCTCTATCCATCTCTCTATATCCTTCTTTCTCTATCCTTCTTTATCCATCCTTCTATCTCTATCCTTCTGTATCCATCCATCTCTCTCTATCCTTCTTTCTCTATCCTTCTTTATTGTGTCGTCGTCGTCGTCGTCGTCGTCGTCCCCCCCCCCCCCCCCTCCATCCCCCAAGTGACACTGGCACAATGACACTGCACTGCACTGGTCTTTACTGGAACTCTGCACTTTACACTTTATATATATGTATTTAAATTATTAATCCTCCACTGCACTGTTTTTTGTCCTGTGTCTGTGTTGGTGTTGTTGTTACTGTGAAAAAATTTATGAAAAATGCATACACTGTAATGCTGCAACAATTACCAATGTGTTTTTACACAAATGGCTTAATAAAGGAATATTTAGACGGGACAGAGCATATTAATGGACACTACAAATAAATGCAGTGTAAATACACAGGATTTAGCAAGGATGCTAGTTTTTATTTTGCTAGTATCCATCCTTCTCTCTATCCTTCTCTCTCTATCCTTCTTTATCCATCCTTCTCTCTCTATCCTTCTTTCTCTCTGTCCTCTTCCCCCCTCTCTTCCTGAGATGTGATTGATCAGATCATTCTGATGTCTGAGATGTGATTGGTCAGATCATTCTGATGTCTGAGATGTGATCTGTGTCTGTATATAGATCATTTCCTCCACCTCTCACTCTATTCTCTTCGACTTTTTGTGTCTCTCTCTCCATTCATCCACCTCTCGCTCCTCTCATCCACCTCTCTCTCTCTTTGCCTATCTCTCTCTTTCTCTCTCTCTCTCTCTCTCTCTCTCTCTCTCTCTCTCTCTCTCTCTCTCTCTCTCTCTCTCTCTCTCTCTCTCTCTCTCTCTCTCTCTCTCTCTCTCTCTCTCTCTCTCCCTCTCCCTCTCCCTCTCTCTGACCTGAGTCTCATCTGGTTGTAGAAGCTACTGGAGCTGCAGTTAGTTGCAGGTGTGTGTGTGTGTGTGTGTGTGTGTGTGTGTGTGTGTGTGTGTGTGTGTGTGTGTGTGTGTGTGTGTGTGTGTGTGTGTGTGTGTGTGTGTGTGTGTGTGTGTGTGTGTGTGTGTGTGTGTGTGTGTGTGTGTGTGTGTGTGTGTGTGTGTGTGTGTGTGCTTGGGTGGGTGCGTGCATCCATGCGTGTGTGTGTGTGTGCGT
>NC_140170.1:176392539-176425039 GCF_963971535.1 Notolepis coatsorum | reverse complement strand
GTGGATTTGAATTTTGCTTTGTACAGCCTACAGTGACTGAACCCAGGAATTATAAAAACACTTGACTGAGGCTATAGGATTGCATTAAAATCCAAATGAGCACAATCCCTCTCCTCTAGTGAGTCTGTCCTCTCTCTCTCTTCACTCTAGTGAGTCTGTCCTCTCTCTCTCTTCCCTCTAGTGCAGACCTGGGCCGGCGGGATGATTCTGACCGGCCCGCGAAAGATTACATGATAATAAAAAAAAAAATTAAAAAAAATTAAAAATAAATGTATTTTTAATTTTTTAATTTTTTTTTTATTAACTTTTTTCTTTTCATGTCAACGTTCACACGCACAACATACGATTACCTAGGATTTGACTTGATTCAACAACAAAGCAGTCGGGGCAAGCCGAAAACGGTCGAAAGTGTGGTTAT
Source organism: Notolepis coatsorum (assembly GCF_963971535.1). Classification (NCBI taxonomy): domain Eukaryota; kingdom Metazoa; phylum Chordata; class Actinopteri; order Aulopiformes; family Paralepididae; genus Notolepis; species Notolepis coatsorum. The sequence goes on along the minus strand of NC_140170.1, from coordinate 176,424,621 downwards.
TTGAAGTTTGAATTTTTTTTCCACAACTGAGGTAGGTAGATTACATTTTTAGAGACTAAAGTACAGAAAAAAGGTACCGTTGGGTACCGGTATCGATTCACAGGTACCGGTACCGTATCGGTTCAAATGTGAACGGTACCCATCCCTACTGAACAAACAACTGCAGGGCAAGGGCATTTTTGCTCATGAAATGCATAGCCAATTAGCCATGTGAAAGCCTTCATGACAAAGTTGCAATTAATTTCAAGGCAACTAGGCAGCAACAATCTCAAACACATGAAAACCCTGAAAGAAGTCAAACCATCAGCTGATCACCGGCAGTGGCGAATCCTTATGGAAGCCAACAGAAGCCAGGCCTCCCTATTAAAATATGAATTAATATCAAATATGAAATATGAAGAAAAAAAGAAAATAATTATATATAATTTTTTTTTAATATAGTTTACATTATTTTTCATCTGTGCATCTGTGTTATAATTTTTTATTTTTTTTTAATGTCTCCCTCTTCTCCTTCTCACTCCCTCTAACACACTGTCAGACTCACTGTGCTCACTGCAGCTATAGAGGAGAGGAGGCAGGGGGTAGGTCTCTTTCTCCAGCCTCAACCATGTGATTCATGTATCTAGAGTCCAAAACCGATCCTAGCCAATCAGATTCGAGCTGACTGCCACACCCTAAAAGTTTAAAACGGTGCTGTGAGAAGAATCATGAGTGTGGATTCCCCTATGCACACCTCCCCTCTGCACTCTGAACATTGTATTAACCCGTGACTGCTCCCACGGGCCGAATATTGCCCCGATCCTCGCGAGATTAAATCCACGGGTACCTCTCGGTGTGCCGAAGCTTTTCCTAAATCACTTCCATCATCGAAAACGAGGGGAAAAGGTCGGCTCGCGACCCTGAAAATGTCGCGTGATTTAAAAAATGCTGTATTAAGTGAGCCTATTATGGGATCCACGCGAGCTTTCTATCGTGGAAACATCTGGGCGTCCCGCAACTTTTACTCATTCACATGTAGCCCCGAAAATGCTTAGAAAAGGAAAGCCGCAAGCGTGGAATAAACTCGCCGAAACGGAAAAGTGTCCCACGTGCGCGCCGTGTTCCGATCCGCGTGAAAATATTCACAGCCATAGAGGAGACCGTGGGACACCTTTTTGCAACCAAATATGTGTCTCGAATTTGCTCCCACGCGGCGCGCAAAATCGTGCAAGGAAATATCGGACCAAAAATGAACCAATGCTCCAGCAGTATTAATGACCCTGATGTAAACAAGACAAACGTCTTTCTCTGGTCTGCATCCCCTTATACAATTGTGTGTATTGAGCCGTACTGTATTGTACCCATTCTGCAATCTGTTAAATAAATAAAAAGAAAGTTTGACTGGCCGCCGAGCCATACTGTAGTGTACATGGTGACTGATTGACTTAAAAAAAAAAAAATAATAATAATAATAATAATAATAAAAATATTTAATAAAAAAAAAAATTATAATTGTTTTTTGGCTTCCCCTGTTATTTTACCCACGCGACACCACTGATCACCGGCACAGGTACTCATCCATGTTGGGAGCACTGCATGATGAATTTTCAAGGCATTTTCAAGATTTCAAAAAGGTTGAGGATGAAATGCAGCTGGTTTCCTCTCCCTTTACCTGCAGTGTTGATAGTTGTTCAGCTTGAACTCATTGACCTGCAGTCTGATTCACCACTGAAAGAGCACTTTAAAGGGGAACTATCTTATAAATGGCCTTTTTCAGTGTTTATGTTTGTTTCCTAGCTATGTGGACTTATATTAATATGATCTATGTCTCTAATTCTCATATTGGCGCATTCTTCCAATTCTCCTCTCACAATATTCACCCTCACTGAACTGAGTCATCTGAAGATGTGCTGATCTGTGATGTCAGAGAGACTCAGCTGCATGATAATGTGGCTGTGTGGCATCAGGCCCAGGCACCCCAGGCCACATCAGCTCAAAACGGCTTAAGATCTTGAGGTAGAAAAATGCTGTTTTTGAGTACTTGATTAGAAATACAAAACAATGAATTATAAAATTACAGAGGTGTTCCATAAACTCACATGAATTGTGTAAAAGTGCCCAAATAGTGAAAGAAATAGTAAAATAGTTCCCCTTTAAGTCAGCATCACTGCTAGAGTTCTACTCTGCTCTCAAGGAGGAGAACTTTCCAAACATGAGGAGACATGCTCAGAAGATGTTGGTTCTCTTTGGATCCACCTATATGTGAACAGACATTCTCAGTCATGATGTTTACCAAGTCCAGGTACAGATCCTCTCTCACTGATGAACATCTGGCAGCTGTGCTTCGCATCTCCACCTCAGACATGCAACCTGACTTTGATGGACTTGTTAAAGCTCAACAGAGACTGGATTTCTCACACTGAATGAAAAAAAAAGAACTGAAGAACACTCAAATGTGGAAATATAACAAGTGAAATGGGACACTTGATATTTTTTTTTCTTTTTTTTGCACAATTCTGAAAACATTAAATGTTTAATATAGGCATGTAAAGTAAAAAAGGCTACAAAACTGGGACACTTTTCTTTAAAAGACAAGTAAATTACAGCGGCACTTGGAATGAATGAATGAATGAAAACTTTATTTAACAGATTGCAGAATGGGTACAATACAGTACGGCTCAATACATACAATTGTTAAGGGGATGCAGACCTGAGAAAGACGTTTGTCTTGTTTCCATCAGGGTCCCCCATTTTCAATTCATATAGACATATATGACATACATGACATACAGATAGTCAGTACTGCTACATCTATACATTTATGACATACCAGATTTGCAAATACAGTACTGTTTGTGATACAGAAGGAGTCAAGAAAAGGGAGTATATACATTTGACGTAGAAACTGTACATTGGAGGAGGTTGGGTGGGGGGGGTTGGGTACATTGGGATATTGACAACCATACTGGGTAATTTACATTGGAGGTGGTTGGGGGGGGGGGGGGGCGGGGGGCACACTGTATAAACAAGTAACACTGTACATTGAGGGGGGGGGGGAGGAGACACTGTACAAACAAACACAATTGTACATTGAACTATTGACAACCATACTAGGTAAATGACTGTACATTGGAGGGGGTTGGGTTAGGATATTTACAGGGGCCAGTGTTGAATTGCAGTCTCCCGTAGGTGTCCCTTGAGAGAGGTTTTGAAAGTGGGTAGTGATCCACATTCCTTTACAGCTTTGGGTAGGGCGTTCCACATTGATGTGGCATAATTGCGAAACGTGTTTAGTCCCTTATTTGAGCCGAATCTGGGTTTAACATGATTTGTGGAGCTCCCTCTGGTGTTGTGATCGTGGTATTCACTGACCTTTGGGAAGTATTTTGACATGTACATGGGTACCTTGGTCGTGTAGTGTATCTTGTAGACCAGGCCCATTGCAAGTTGTTGTACTCTGTCGTCTACTCTAAGCCATCCTAGGTTGTCAAAGTGGGCAGGGGTGAGGTGGGTTCTAGGAGTAAGGTCAAGCAGTAGTCTGACCAGTTTGTTTTGAGATGTTTGTAATTTTGTTTTTAGCGCCTTTGAGGTGCTTTGGTACCATGAGGTGCAAGCATAGTCGTAGTACCCCTGAATGAGTGCTCCTGCCAGAGTCTTCAGGGTGTTCTTGTTTACCAGAGAGGAGATCCGGTACAAGAATCGAGTTCGTTGGTTGACTTTTTTTATTACATTGGATGCCATTTTGTCACAGGAGAGATTAGCCTCTAGGATGGAACCCAGGTAGGTAATTTCATCTTTCCTTGTGACAATATTGTCACCCACTGTAACTGAGAAGCCGTCGGTCTTGCTGAGTTTGTTATTTGAACCGAAGAGAATGGACTCTGTTTTGCCCATGTGTAATGATAGTTTGTTATCAGCGAGCCATATGCAGATTCTGCCTAGTTCCGAGCTGAGGGTTTTTTCAACCTGTAACTTGTTCTTGTCAGAGACCAGCAGGGCTGAGTCGTCCGCAAACAGGAACAAGTTGCAGTCACAAGCTGACGACATGTCATTTGCATAAATTAGGAACAGTAGCGGTCCTAGTATGCTTCCTTGTGGAACACCACAGCTCACTGTGAGGGGGGGGGATAGGGTACCGTTTACCTCCACCATCTGTTCCCTCCCCTCAAGGTAGGATTGCATCCAGCTCACTGATAGATAATGTATCTTCTCAATGATTCTATGTTATAGCTATATGATCTTTCTCTAATGTATAGTGGAATAGCTTACTCTGCTCGTTGTGTTTCCCGTTAAAGTAACAGTTCATTCAAATGTGGTCCTTTGGAAATCACGTGGAGGCGGAGACAGCGCTGCGGGTGAAAACGGTTCTGACCGTTGTTTTATTGGAATATCCAACAGCTTAAATTATCTGGTTCACAGCATCAATTATTTTCTATCTCTAATCAGCTTTTCCCGGAGGGCTTCTTAGTGGCGTCTCTTATTCTCGAACTGGTGGGGTGGATTCTCCGTCTCTGCTTTTCCGTTCTCTCTGCGTGTCTCTCTGCGTCTCGGTGTCTCCGTGTCTCTGTCTCTCCTCCATCATTCAACCTGTAGGTTTTATAGAGAAGAGAGAACCCCCCCCAGCCCTTGCGCCATCCAGTGCCGTCACCCCAGAGAGCCTGCTTTCCTATTGGCTAGAAGGTCTCCCCTCTCAGTGATTTGGGTCTTGCGAAACAGCGTTACAAGGTGACCTTACAGAGGGGATATGAACTAGTTTCCTTTTAGAATGATTTACCCAAGTGTCCCTGAATGCGACCCTCATACAGATGGAAATATAGTACCCATTCAACCTAACAGTGGGTATCACAGAATGGCCTGTTTGGTCTGCTTAGCTAAAGTAAACAGAACTCGGATGTTGGCCTTCAGGCCGTCACTTCTTGACTTAAAAGTTTAGTTATTTGGCGCACCATCCCTGTTCGTTGTGGAGGAAGATGTGTCATCTGTTTGCCATTTGATCTGTTCTTATTTTTATGGCACTCTGGGCTTTTTCCTATAGCTGCTAGGTGAAGGGTGAAGGGTTGCACTATTAGCTTTTGACTGAATTCTCCTGTGGCCTTTTCCAGAAACCGCTAGATGATTTTAATCCCTCCTGTAATGCTTATACGGGTCATTTTGATCAATTTAATTTACGACAATCCCTTCTCTGAGGGGTCTACCCTCATTATGTAACCAGTAAATTTCAAAATCAAAATGATATAATATTTCCATAAAATATAAACAATTTTTTTTTTCTTTTTAATCCAAAAATCCAAAAAATTCCAAAATTCCACTTACCTCTTCTTCTTGCACAGTTATACACATTATCAGTTATTATTATGACATCCAGTCTAGGTCCGTCTCTTTATACAAAAAGATGATCGTACCATTCTCAGCTTATTTCGTTTAAGACTATACTTTATCCATGTAATTACCAAATATGTCTATTTTGTGTAATGGACTCTGCAAGAAAAGATTTACCTCACACCAATATAAGACTAACAGTTCTAATAAAAACCCGAAGGAGACTTAAACCATAAACATATAAACACTGAATTTCTCCTTCGCAAAAGACCTTCTGAGGTCTATTTCCTCTTAGCTGCAATTCTACCAGTTATCCTCACTGAAACCTCTGAGGTCTATTGATAACCCTTTTTGGCCGTGTCTCTTCCGTTGCATTTGCGCTAATCGCTCTCTCCTCCAGCGTCCTTGGTTCCGCTGTTGGTACTCCGCCAAAATCCACAGAGGAAAAATCATCATTTTCCAATTCCAATTCATGATCTCCTCTGTCTGGCTCCCCATAATCGTCTTCATTCTCCCCTTCGTCGTGCCTTTCCTCCTGTTCTTGATCAATGAACAGGGGTTCGGATTCCAATTCTTGCCCATCTTGCAGGGCTTTTACGCAATGCGAAAGGTGAAACCACATTGAAGATCCTTTTACCTGTAGCGCTCTTTCCGTAGCTCTTACGACCTCGTACGGTCCTTCCCGCCGCGCGCCATACCACTTGCGTCTGAACACTTTAACATAAACGTAGTCCCCTGGTACTATCTGGGGAACATTCCGCCTATCCTCCTCCTCCTCTGTCTCTCGTTTACTAGAGACATAATCATAGATTGCCCCGTGGAGCTTTGATATGTACTTCACGTACTCACGCATCTCGTGGTCTAGAACATCCAAACTCGGACCTTTTCCTGCTGCGCGCAATCCGGGCACAACCATACATCGGCCAAACAACATTTCGTGCGGAGTTAAACGCAGGCCCCGGATCTCGCTAGATCTACAAGCCATTAATGCTAACGGTAACGCGCTCAGCCAGTTCAGACCGGTGTGTTGACAGATCTTAACCAATTTGTTCTTAAGTACCCCGTTCATGCGTTCCACAGCCCCCTGGCTCTGAGGGTGGTAAACGGACCCGAAACGCTGTTTTATCCCCATCTGTTGGAGTACTAAACGTACAGTTTTGTCCACAAATTCTTTTCCATTATCACTGCAGATTTTATCTGGAATTCCGTAACGGCTTACTACCTCACGGCATAAGAACTTAGCCACTGAGGCAGCATCCTTATGTTTAGTCGCGCAAGCCTCCACCCACTTTGAAAATCGACACACCACGACAAGAATGTACCTTTTTCGGTTAATCGGTTTTATCATGTCTACATAGTCAATCACAAGTTCTCTCATTGGGCCATTTGGGGTGGGGATGTGTCCCGGAGACACAACGATCCCTCTGCGTGCATTGTTCTTCAAGCAAATTGCACATCTACTTATTACACAATCAATCTGCCGTAGCAGGTTTGGCGCCCAAAACCCATACTCCTCAATTTTCCTACTCACCTCTCTCCGGTGGGCATGACAGAACTCATGCGCAGTTTGGATCAGCAGTCCGACCAGGCCAGTTGGTGCAACCACAAGTCCCTCATGGTTCCGCCACAAACCTGTCCCATCTCTACTAGCCCCCCTTGCTGACCAGAGATTTCTCTCCACCTGACTCGCCTCTTCCTGAAAGGTCAAAACATCTTTGTAAGTAATCTTATCTTCCAACTCCACCTCATGTGTGATAACCAATACCTTACCTGCTCTGTCCGCACCTGTCACTTGCTTGGCAGCGACATCTGCCATGTTGTTACCTCTGGTCACCTTAGACTCATCAGACTGATGGGCAGCACATTTGATAATCACAATTCGTTTGGGTTTCATTATTGCTTCCAACAAATCGGTTATCTGACTACAGTGTCTTATGGCGGTACCATCTGCTCTCTTAAAACCTCGCCCTTTCCACACCGCTCCGTAGAGAAAACTGATATTCTGTGCGTAGCTACTATCCGTGTAGATATTACAGCTCTTGCCTTCTGCCATTTTGCACGCTTCAGTCAGAGCGACTAGTTCCGCCAGCTGAGCTGAACAGGGTTGTGTCAAGGCTTCGGCCTTTGCTACGACAAACCCATCACCTTGTGATTTTACTACAGAGTAACCTGCTTTTAGGTCCTCTCCAACTCTGTAACATGAGCCGTCTGTCCATAGTTCCAAATCAGGACTGCTAAACGGGAAAGCCTGCAAGTCAGCTCTAAGCCTGGAGTACCTCTCAGCTGCCGCCACACAGTCGTGAGGTTCTCCATCCTCAGGCTTAGGAAGGGTCTGTGCTGGGTTCACTATGGAACACCTAGTCAAAGTAACATCTTCCTGTTCCAAAATCCTGTAATAATTTTTCAGACGGGGTATCGTTAGTGCAGATTTACCAGATTCCAACAAATTTTGGATCGCATGTCCTACCATAATATTGACTGGATACCCCATCATGATACTTGCAGCTTTCTCGTACATCAGGAAGACTCCGGCGCAATCTCGGTAGCACGGAGGCATTCCCATTTCCACCTCTGAATAGGCGATGGAGTAGTATCCTATTGGTTGTGGATGGATCCCCACTCCGGTGTTTTGTGCCAGTACTGCGCATGCATACCTCTGATCTGAAGAGGAAGAGACATACAGTATGAACTGCTTGGTATAATCAGGCAAAGTCAAGGCCGGGGCAGCTAACATACGGGTCTTTATGGTCTCAAATGCCCTCAGGCCCTCCTCAGTCCAGGTTACTTTAGCACTCAATTTATCATTTCCGCAAACTTTTATCATAGCTCTTAAAGGCCCTACTAGTTCTGTATAATTCTCCACCCAAGTGGAACTATACCCGACGATTCCCAAAAACATCATCATCTGTCTTACAGTCACTGGCTTTGGAGCTTTCTTAATAGCCACCAAATGTTCCTCTGTAATAGCTCGGTGGCCTTTTGAAATCGTTTGACCTAGATATGCTACTTTAGGTTGACAGTACTGCAATTTTTTCAAAGACACCTTGTGTCCCTTCTCTGCTAGTAGTTGCAATAGTTCGATAGATTCCTTGTGACATGTTGTCTGATCGTCGGCACACAAGATAATATCGTCCATATACTGAATGACTCTGGATTTCAATCTCAGGTCTAACCCGTCCAGATCCTCTCTCAAGATCTTGTTAAAGATGTGTGGGGAATGCTTTAATCCCTGTGGGAGCCTAGTGTACTCATAATGCTCATTCTTATAGGTAAAACCAAAAAAATGCTGGCACTCTTTGCTCAAAGGTACGCTAAAATAGGCGCTACACAAATCTATAACCGTAAAATACTCAGCTTGCGGCGGGATGAATGTCAGTAGTGTGTGGGGATCTGGGACATCGGCGGGATAGTCAATTAAAACCTCATTGACGGCCCTCAAGTCGTGTACCAGACGGTACGAGGTGTCAGGTTTCTCCACTGGCAGCAACGGCGTGTTGCTCTTGGGGCTCTTTGTCTTTCGTAGTACCCCGGCTTCTAGAAGTCCTTTGATTTGTGGCTCGATTCCGGCCACCGCTTTTTCCTTCAGTGGGTACTGACTTTTCCAGGGCAGGGTTGCTCCTGGTCTAAGCTCCACCCTCACTGGTTGAGCAGATTTGATCAGTCCAATGTCGGTGCTATGTTTCGACCACAGCACTTCTGGTATGGCCCCCATCATCTCCTCCTGGAGGCTCAATTTCTGGGGGGTTTCTTCTACTGTCTCCTGTGACAGCTGCACCGTCTGGGGACGTCCCATCCCTGTGCCTTGAATCATTATCTTGACGAACCGTTTGTCCGGGCTTATCCATATGAGTCGGTTCTCCGTCGTCTGTTCGAACTTTATTCCTTCTGCCTCTTTCATCATCCTTCCGATGTGTTGTTGGTCGCACGAGTCGGTCACTTTTAGCGTCACGTGGGGAACGCTGTCTGTGATCTCGTGTTCCTTTTGTAGATAGTTGCTTCGTGCAAGCCGTATTGCTGCTCCTTGGGGACCCATCACTATGCTGGTGGCGTTGAGCTGCACCTCCTCTGGTTGATTTCTCATCCACTCCTCGGCTTGTCTTTCATCCGCATCTTTATAGTATTGTAGAGTGCAGTGGTATGGTGTCTCTGGGTTCCTCGCCGATGGCATATTGGCGGTGATGAAGGTCTCCCATTCCAACGCTGGTCCGAGCAACTCCTGGCTTAGGTTCCCCAACCAGTATACTTCCGGTGGTCGGGGGTCCGTCCTTTGCATCATTTGATAGTATTGGTCTTCTGGGACGTCGATTACACAACCATCAGGCGTGCATAGAATGTTCATCCCCAGCATACCAAGGCCGTCCCTGCCCAGTAAGCCGATGGGTGCGGTGTCGGAGACCAAGATGGAAACAGTCGCCTCTTTGCCTCTGTACTTCAGGGTGACAGGTTCTGTCACTGGAATCAGCTTTTTTATTCCCTCAAATCCAATGGTCCGTACATATCGACCGGACATGGGCAGGTGTGTCGCATCTTTAAGTTGGACCACAGTGTACGCCGCCCCGGTGTCTGCCATCATCCTGACAGATTTATTATTCACCGCTACGTGCACTATTGGTTCCTCCCTTAAGTGTGACAATGACAGCTGGCACCCCCCCATTGAACTATCTGGGCCTCGTCAGAACATCTGTTCCGGCCCCCTGGATGGATTTACTGGGCCCATGTTCTGTTGCTGGTTCTGGTCTTGGGTCTGGCCTTGGTCTTGGGTCTGGTATTGGTTTTGGGTCTGGTATTGGTTCGGTCCGTACCACTGATCCTGGAGTCGGCCGTTTCGTCCTCGGCCACCTCCTCTGTTATTTCCTCGACCCCTGGGGCTGGCTAGCCACCCTTTGTCACAGTATCGGGCAAGATGGCCGAGTTCTCCACAAGTCCAGCACTCAACCGATGCCGGCCATCCAGACGATCCTCCTCTTGGACGTCCATTCCCTCCTCGGGGCTGCCAGTTCGATCCCCGCTGATTCTGTTGTTGTATGGGTGCCGGTGCTTCCTGTTTTGTGGGCTGTGCTGTTTCCTGGTTGTTCAGTTGTCCACTATTCCCCGTCTCGGCTCTGGGTGGTGTGGCTTGTACCAGGGCTTGGAGGTACTCTACCATCTTGACTGCCTCGACCGGCTGTTGGTACATGAGCTTTCGCCGACTTGCCGTTTCTTTGTCTTTGGCCTGTTGTTCCTTCTTCCTGTGCAGCTCCACTTGATGGCTCACGTTCTCCAGGTATGCATTTAACGGAAGGCTTCCCAGACACACCACTTCATTCAATTTCTGTCTCACCTCATTGGAGAGGCCCTTCTGTATTTTCTCTCTTAGCATCGCCTCTCCCATTGGATTTTGTGCAGGGTCTTGGCCGGTCATGTCTCTCCAGGTGGCGTAGGCTTGTGCCACATACTCTCTGGGGGGGGTATCAGGTCCCAACGCACCAATGTGGATCTTATCTGGATGCATCAGGGTGTGATAGGTCTCTCGCAGGACCCGCCACAGTGCTCCTCGGTGAGCGGCGAAGAGGTCCTGGTCGTGGGCTCCAGACACTACATACCGCACCATGGCAGCCTTGGTTAGTAGTTCTTCCATGCCAGCGACTCCTACTTTGTGAGAGAGTAGTCGCTTGACATCGCCGATAGCCAGCTGTTGGCCTACCATTATTTCCTCCAGCTTGGCAATCCATGGAAAAGCCCCATTCTGGAGGGAGGGCAACTTCTCCGATATTTGGGACATGTCTGAAGCATTCCATGGCTGGTACTCCAATCCCTGATGTCTTATCATCAAGGGTTGTATGTTGACCGTAGGCTCTCGGGTACTGGATCTGGTCACTCTTTTTTCTTCCGCCTTTTTCAACACTTTGATTTCATCTCTTGCTTCTCTCATTTGGTCTTCCAATTCTGTTCGTGCGTCGGTGCCCCTTCTCCAGCGTTCGCCGATTGCTTGGTATCCCTCGGAATCAGTGTCTTTTGCCTCTTGGTAGGCCTGTATCTGTGCTTCCAGCTCTCGGTTTTCCTTACTCATCCCATGATGTCGTCGCTTTAATTCCTCCATGGTAGCCGTCAGTTTCATCCGCCGATTGCTTCCTTCGAGGGAAGGTGAGGGCACGGAGAGTGTTGAAGAGTATCTTGGAGCAGGTAAGGTCTTCGGCGTCACTACTTTGATGAGTCTCTCCCTTCTCTCCTCTTCCTCTCGTTCTCTGTCTTTCTCCTGATACTTGGTCTGGGGCTCCCATGTCTGGTCCTCGTCCTCTGTGTCTTCCCAGGATTCGCGGGCTTCGGGGGAAGTGGACCGGCGATAGCTGGGAGCTTGTCTTGACCTCTCCCGGGGATAGTCTCTTCTGGGGCTGAGATCTCTATCGTATAGACTTTCTATTTGGTCATCCCAAGCCCTGATGTCATCGCTTCGGCGTCCCTCTCCTTCCGCCCAGAGAATTTCTTTCTGTGCGGCATTGAGCGGTACATGTTTGCATCGGTGTCTCTTTTCGTCTCGATATCTCTCCTCGTCTCGATATCTCTCCGCCGCCCTGGGATAAGGAATACTGTGGGACTGAACGTCTCGCTCCCTTCTTCTCTCCCCCTCTGTTTCGTCTGCTTCAGGCGTTAGGGTGATTGTTGTCACTGCCCGTCCCATCTCTGTTCTACGGCCACTATTGTTGGTTATCTCGTATTGGCTATCCATGTCTATCATAGGCAGGATAGGGTAGATTGGTTCCTTATTCCTGCTGGCATATGGTGGAGGTGCTATAATTACCTCAGGTGCTTTTTGGGAGATGACTATTGTCCTTTTAGGGGCCAGGGGAGTGATCAGAATGGGGGCTAGCTCCTCTGTCGGCAGGGCCTCCTTATTGACAGTCAAACTGTCCTCAACCATACTCTTCCTTCTCTCAGCTTCCCGAGCGAATTTTGATAAGGTGTCCATTTCTAACATGCGTTTTTTTCCCTCTCTTTGTCAGCTTTCCCACTTTTTCCTCTTCCGTTCTATATGTCCTAATTAGAGCATTCAGATCTGATATTATTTCTAAATCAAAAGAGCCCTCAATAGGCCAGGGTTTGGTGATGTGTGGCCATCTTTTATTCCATTTCTCTGATAATTCAATAAGTCTTTCCACATAGTAAGGATTGTCCTCTGTGTAAGGATTATTTTTAGCAAGCACTTGTATCGGGTTATCCTCCATCCAACCAATTGGTGTACTCACATCTTTATTTGCCTCCGTTGTCATTTTTCTATATGCGTTTCTTCTTCTCATGTACTAGAGGTTTTTAATTCCTCTTTCTGTGTCTTATTTTATTTTAAAAAATGGTAGCAGGCAAGAGTGATCTTTGTATTCCCTGTCTAAGTGTAGGTGTCTATGCTTTTTGTGACTATCTCCTACTCGAACAACCGCTAACGGTACTTGTAGCCCTGTCTATTCTCTTCTTTCCCTTTTCACTGGTGATCTGTAGTCTTACCTGACTTGCGGTGCCCTCGTTGCCTGGCAGAACTGCTGAAAAATAGAGCACAAAATACAACAGTTCTTTTTAATTTTTCAACTGGAATTTCACTTTACTCCGTTTTTTCAGTATGAATATATCTTCTATCTAATATTCATACCACATCTAATTTTTGAGAGATTTTTTATCAACAGTATGAATAATCCTTTACTTAATTCATACAATCTTTTCAAATTTTTGAGAGATGTTGTGATTGACAGTGGTGTTTGCGTTTCCGGTGTCTACTCCCTTATTTCCGCTTCTATGTTGATCCCTCCTTCGTTGAATTTCCGCTTTCCGATGTTTTCCCCGTGGTCCCGCTCCAATATTCTGTTTCACCTCGAAAATCACAAATTTTTTGATTAGTGTCACCATCTTGATTACACATTTCATTCAATCATCATGTTTCCATTTTTCAATACTACTTCCCCCCAGTGGACACTTGTCCTCCTCAGACACGTGTCCACTAACATTTGTTTCTACGCACCTTCCGACATCACTCCCTGCACGCCGCGAGGCCCCACCCTCCGTTTTCCGAAGCGTCCATTACAGACTCCCCACAGAGGACAGGATAACCTCACCACAGGTACAAGGTAGTTAACGCCCAGGCACCCCACCTTGTCACTAACCCCAGGAAGCCCAGTGCCCTGCTAAACGGTCATGCATAACCGTACAGACTCAGCACCAGACCCCAGGGACCTAACAACTCTCAACCCATTCCTTCTCCGTGTACCTACTATGGAAACAAAAACTCATTCACAACAACAACATTACTTTTATAATATCCCCAGGCACGTCCCCCCAGCACCATACCCCCCTGCACACCCCATCCCCCACCCATCGACCCAGACTGTCCAGCAGTCCAGATCAAAAAATGACAGACAGGGCGTACTCATGGTACCTCGGCACCAACGGAACGCCCACCTCCGCTCGGCCCCCTTCGTCATCCTCCTCTACCGCCATTATCTTAGTCATAACAGGTGCAGCCGAGCGGAGTGACTTCTCCACCGCCGGACCGGCTGCGCAGAGAGTCCTAATCAGACACCCAAAGCATGCTCTAATCACCGACACACACACAACCAATACCACAAATATCACCACTGCATAGAGAACGTATTTAACTATCACCCAACCTATATACCCCAACTGCTCCTGACCCCAATCCTCCCACGAACTCACCCGAGAGTCATGGAGATCCCTCGTAATGTTCCTCAAATGTGCTATCACGTCCGGCATCCCTATCTCATCATTTGCGGGCACATATGTGCAGCATTCCTGACCAATCAACGCACACGTACCCCCCGAAGCTGCCAACAAGAAATCCATTGCCGCCCTTGTCTGCATCTCCATTAATCTCAACGACCGCATCTCCTCATTTTCTAGGCTAAACCCCTCTGTTGTTGTGGCCGCCATGTCCTCAAATAATGCAGCCAAACGATCAATCTCCTTCATATTAGCATACGTCCCATACGCAGGAAGCGCCACCCTGAAAAAACGATTCGCATGAGTCGCAGCCCGCGTCTTCCTCGCCCCAGGGTGCGTCGGCAAGACATCCGTTACCCTCATTGCCGGCACCAGATACCCCAACGCACATCTTCCTTTCCAACCCGCTGGCAACGCTGCATACGCATTCTCACCACAAATCCAATACGTACCTGGGGGAGCCCGTGCAGCCACCTTTGCAGCCCCCAGGCTCACCCCCCCTACACAATTTCCCAGCGTGCCCATATACACACCATTCTCGCCGTCCTCACATCTTGTAAACTCCTCCGGCCTAACTGCCACCGGAATAGGCCTAACATCCAACCTAGCCTGCCCCGTCTCACCCCCTAGCAACCGCCCCGTCTTATGATACGCCTCCATCCTCCCCTCACTCACTCCCTTACATAGGAAAGGCAAATTAAATCCCCTCAACACAGAGTTATGACACTCAGTGACTGGGTGGGCCATAAGCGGTAAACCGGCTGCAGCAGACTCCGGCGCTAGGCCGCACACATAACAATCAGTCTTATTCGCACTTTTCGCCACCTCCCTTGCTATCTTTATAAATTTATTTGCGTGAGGCTCCTGCAACGCCCGCTTGTCCACGTCTATATTTATAAGTTCCGGTGCCTGGGGCCGAAAATAAAACAAAACTCCTGCCGCCATTAATATGAAAACCGTTACCAGAGTGCCCATCACCAACACGCACTCCGCACGCCTTGACAAACCAAACATCCTTGGACCGGCCTGCACTCCTCTGCGTTATCCCTGCCTCCCTCCTCCTGCCGCGCGTTTCCTACTCTCCCTGCAACGCCCCACAAACAATAATTAACAACACCCCTTACAACAACACCCTTATTTATACAATACACAAACACGTCCCACCCCACCCCTAACCAACCCTCCAATATTATCTATCAGGAGAGCGGAAGAGAGGGGGTGGGAGGGCGTTGCCGGGCCGGGGAGGGGGACACACACGCAAGGAGTGACAGTGAGGGAGGGAAACACCTGGGAGGGGCCCTGGAGGGAGGGAGCATATACGAGTCTCTAGGGGAGAGGAGTCCAGGGAAGACTAGAGTATGTCAGACTAGACAGGAAGGGAGGAATTTTAAGGAAAAACAGCCTAGGGAGGGAGTGAATGTCTAGAGCGGGAGTGTACTACTAGGGAGGGAGTGATGTACCTAGGAAAGGAGCTAGGAAAGGAGGGGAGGGAGGGAGGAAAAAAGATTTAGACGAGGGGGGCCGAAACAACAATACTATACACACAATAACACGAAACCATAGTCCATCTCTAAAGGGAGGTAGGCGGCGTCCCCTAACCTTCCGATTTTGGTGGAGACCGCCAGCCAAACCTGTCATGGTTTTCCACCAGGGTCTCAAAGGCAGCCTCCGCTTCCTTCTGGCTGAAAGATACCCCATTTGCCTCTTCCTCCCCTCTAACCATGCGACTCTGTCCCATCACTAGGCTAGTGGCAAACTGCCTCACGACAGCCTCCATGGTGTACGCGCTAGACCAACCACGCGGCGTCAACAGCTCCATACATATGACCCCACCCTTACTCACGTACCCCTGCTCTAAATTCGGGGCGAGCACCCGCACGAAAGGCGGAGAGAATGGGAAATTTTCAGGGAAAGAGACACTCAGTAATATGAACTCCGTCCCCGTTTCTTTCATGTCCTGCCACAACAGAGAGTCCACATCTACTTGAAACAACCGAACTTCCCAGTTAAAGAGATTGTCCTCAACCAACTCCACCGTAATAAAACCGCCTCCCAGTCGTCTGATCTCCTGAAGCTCCCTCATAAGCCTCTTTGACCGGACCTGAGCACCACGAGACACTGGTGATGATGCAGTCGGCGCATTGGTTCCCCTCAATCTTGCGATCGCCCTTGCGAACCAGCCCTGTGGTGCAGACCGCCGTTCCACCGTCTGGCCTTTCACCATCTTTAACTGGTCAGATTAGTCATGCATTAGTCAACCTTAACAGTTCAATTTATCTCTATGCCTTATCATTTTTTTTTTTTTTTCTTTTTTTTTTTTTTTTAGAAACTGGAAAGAAAGCAAAGGCAAAATACACCGTGAATAGAGAGGGATGTGGAGGGAATGAGTACTACACCGGTACGGGGGGGGGGGGCACACACTATGGTACAGAGGGAGATGTACACACCCCGTAGCAGAAGTCCTACATTGGGGAGGGGGGCACACACCATAGAAGCTATGAAGGGAGAGACTATGAAAGAAAGGAAGTATTCCAAGGAAGGAGCTGCACCACAGGGAGCTCACACCATATTAGAGATGGAAGGATGGAATGGAATATGGTACCCACTATGATAGTGCAGGATGGATGGAAGGGGGGAGGGGAAGGGGGCACACACTATGATAATGCAGGATGGATGGAAGGGGGGAGGGGAAGGGGGCACACACTATGATAATGCAGGATGGCACCCATTCTAATAGCGCAGGAGGGGGCACACTGTGATAATGCAGGATGGCACCCATTATAATAGCGCAGGAGGGGGCATACCCTATAGGGAAGACTACAGTGGAGAGGGGGGGCCCTGATGAAACTTCTAGTATCTTCTCATATACTATACCATTTTAGCCATAAAAGGGGAATAAAGGAGGGAGGGAGTGAAAATGGGAGGGAGGGATGGAGGAAGAAAAGGAGGTGAGGGAGGGAGGGAGAGGAGAGGAGAGGAGAGGAGAGGGAGGGAGGGAGGGAGGGAGGGGGAGAGAGAGAGAGAGAGAGAGGGAGGGAGGGAGGGAGAGAGAGAGAGGGAGGGAAGGAGGGAGGGAGGGAGGGAGGGAGGGAGAGAGAGGGATGGAGGGGGGCAACCTAGGGAGAGAGGGGCCAAGCAACAGCAGAGGTGTATCCATTTCAAAGACAACACTGCCCCCTGCTGTCTCTATTCGCAACCCCATTGCCCCACAGTGCGTCATCACGCAGCCACTCCTCCCATGACGTCAGCCGACGTGCTCACACAACATGAACCCCAATTCCCAGAATTCCCTGTACCGAATCGTAGTCCGGCATTAAGGATGGCTTCCCGCGAGACGTCGCCACAGGCTTACGTCACGTTTACACACACAAGGTCCCGCTGCCAGCCAAAATAGCATCACGCGATATTCCCCGAGACTCCCAGCATGCAACATTGTTAGCACAGGTAGCTTTAGCATGTTAGCATAGTTAGCTTAGCATTTTTAGCATAGTTAGCTTAGCATTTTTAGCATAGTTAGCTGTCCACTGCCAACACCATTAGCTTAATACCGTTTAGCTTAGCTCAATGTTGCTATCGCTCGATCAGCCTAGCACGGCTAGTTAGCTTAGCCTAGCCCCTTACAATAGCGTTTCCTATACGGCCCACTATCCTGTTGATTTGAGCAGCACAACACATCGCGACGTTTTGCACAACCCAGTCATACTTTATAACATAATTTTAAATTTATTAAGCATTCGTTCATAAACCTTACAGTATCATTTTCTCGTTTGTACGCCCGTCCGGCCCCGGCCGGCTCCGTATTTTAAATATAACGCTCCCGATCTAGCCCCGTATTACAAATCTAACGCACCCCAAGCTCCGACGCTCCCTATGACGTCACCAGCTCTAAAATCCCCGTTTTCTTTGATCTTTACTACATTACTTTTAAACTTCTACAGCCCCGATTTGAAAAATTTCAACGCACATTACACATCTCCTAGGTTCCATCTCACATGTCATTCATTCAATTCACTCGAAAACGCAACACAGCGTCCACACGCTAGTCCCGTCGCGCCAGCTAATGCTGGCAGGACAGGGGTGTGGTTTCTCCGTTGCAGCCTTGGCCACCAGCTGGTTCATAATAATACAAAAAATACCGGCATCCACTCCATAACCTCTAGCAGACTCATTCACACACATCCTCTCTCATCCACACAGTTACACTCATACTTCCATTCAGCAACATAATCATTCTTAGCACTGGTCAACCTTGCACATCATGTAGCATCATTTGGTAGCCTTTTTCAGCCACCATGGATGAAGCTATAAGTTCCGTCATCTCAACACAACAGTCGTACTAAACATTAGTAACCCCCAGCATTCCCCGTTAGCTTGCAACGTAGCTTAGCATGTATTAGCCCTGCTTTGTATAGCAGTAGCTTCCCGGGTATAAAACGGCTTTATTCCGTATTGGTCGTAATATAGTAATCCGCGACGTTTAGCGTTATGATGACGTACGTTTGATTATAGCCATGATACCATGCATGTGTCATCCTATTTCATCTAAACAACATATATACATTGTTACATACTAAAGTCCTTATATAATGCCTCATCGCTTCTAAGTGCAGTTTTTTAGTTCGAACATAAGCGCAGATCTTTATAACCCCCCAGTGCACAAGTGCTAATTTTTCCGAGGTTTAAGAGGACTACCTTACGCGCTCCAGAGCTCTTGTTCCGTAAGAACTAAACGGATTCGTACGACGTCGATTTGTCTTTAGCAACGTACAAACCAGACGTCTCCAGTTATTGTCATTGCATTTGAACCTACGATTCTAAACAAGAGTATCTGTCGCCTAACCTGGCGCAATCCTCTAGCCCCTCAGCAGTGCGCGACCTGAACTATTTTATTGTCCAACCCGATCGCGCCAATCCCCTTCATTTCATTAGTGCCGATACGGCTGTGCGCTCAATCGTTTAATTCGATCGCGCCAATGCAACCATTCTCTACCCCTGTTCGAAATCTGCCCAAACAAACCCCGACAATACAGACACATCTTCAACTCACCGTTTGGCCTCTGCTGGTTGTTGTTGCTCGAGGATGGTGTAGTCAGGCGTCGCTGCTCTGCTCTGAGAGTTTTTGAAGTTCTGTTGTCCTTGTCCTGGGTCCCGTTCGGATGTACAGACCGGTAGTCACGGCGCCAGATTAATGTATCTTCTCAATGATTCTATGTTATAGCTATATGATCTTTCTCTAATGTATAGTGGAATAGCTTACTCTGCTCGTTGTGTTTCCCGTTAAAGTAACAGTTCATTCAAATGTGGTCCTTTGGAAATCACGTGGAGGCGGAGACAGCGCTGCGGGTGAAAACGGTTCTGACCGTTGTTTTATTGGAATATCCAACAGCTTAAATTATCTGGTTCACAGCATCAATTATTTTCTATCTCTAATCAGCTTTTCCCGGAGGGCTTCTTAGTGGCGTCTCTTATTCTCGAACTGGTGGGGTGGATTCTCCGTCTCTGCTTTTCCGTTCTCTCTGCGTGTCTCTCTGCGTCTCGGTGTCTCCGTGTCTCTGTCTCTCCTCCATCATTCAACCTGTAGGTTTTATAGAGAAGAGAGAACCCCCCCCAGCCCTTGCGCCATCCAGTGCCGTCACCCCAGAGAGCCTGCTTTCCTATTGGCTAGAAGGTCTCCCCTCTCAGTGATTTGGGTCTTGCGAAACAGCGTTACAAGGTGACCTTACAGAGGGGATATGAACTAGTTTCCTTTTAGAATGATTTACCCAAGTGTCCCTGAATGCGACCCTCATACAGATGGAAATATAGTACCCATTCAACCTAACAGTGGGTATCACAGAATGGCCTGTTTGGTCTGCTTAGCTAAAGTAAACAGAACTCGGATGTTGGCCTTCAGGCCGTCACTTCTTGACTTAAAAGTTTAGTTATTTGGCGCACCATCCCTGTTCGTTGTGGAGGAAGATGTGTCATCTGTTTGCCATTTGATCTGTTCTTATTTTTATGGCACTCTGGGCTTTTTCCTATAGCTGCTAGGTGAAGGGTGAAGGGTTGCACTATTAGCTTTTGACTGAATTCTCCTGTGGCCTTTTCCAGAAACCGCTAGATGATTTTAATCCCTCCTGTAATGCTTATACGGGTCATTTTGATCAATTTAATTTACGACATAGACTATCAAAACCAATTGCTTTTAGCTTGTCAATCAGAATGGAGTGATTGACCGTGTCAAAGGCCTTTTGTAGGTCCAGCATGACCATGCCGCAGTATTTGCCTGCGTCCACCTCTTGTTTGATGTGGTCATTCAAATAGAGAAGGCATGTGTCAGTGGAGTGGGATGTTCTGAAGCCAGATTGGAATTCGTAGATTAGATTTTTTTCCGCTAGGTACTTTTCGACCTGTTCGTAGACTATTTTTTCCATGACTTTCGAGATGGAGGTGAGAATAGAAACAGGGCGGTAGTTGCCTGGGTCTAATTTGCTGCCCTTTTTGTGCAGAGGGGTCACCCTCGCAATTTTGAAGTCCTTGGGGACGTGTCCCTGTTTTATGGAGAGGTTTATTATGTGTGTGATGATTGGTGTGATGGCGGCTGCTGAGTCTCTGAGGAATTTGGAGGGGATGTTGTCATGGCCAGTGGCCTTGTTAGGTTGGAGGGCGCTCAGTTTATTGAGTACCTCATCTGTTGTTACCATTTCCAGCTTGAAGTCGTCCTTGCGGACCCCTAGGTTTTTGTAGTAAGCTACTATGTGTTCTACCCCATAAAGCCCTGAGTGGGAGGGTAGTTTGTTTACCAGTGTTGTGGCTATGTTTGTGAAGAAAATGTTTAAGTAATTGGCTACATCCAGCTTGTCTGTGATGAGCGTGTTGTCCGTTTTATGTTTATGTTTGAGAATCTGGTTTTAAGTTTTTTACTGCATCCTAGTTGATTATTGAGTAATTTCCAAAGTTCACGTGGTTTGTTTTTGTTTTCCTCAGTTTTGTCATTGATGAAATTCTTTTTTGCAGTTTTGATCATGGAGTTTACGTCGTTTCTTAGTCTGTTTCTTTCTAGTTTGAGTTCAGTCACGTGGGCTTGGAGTTCACTGCTCGTGCTTTTAGTAAGCTTTGACTGACTTTTACGAAACTCAGAGCATTTTTTGTCTCTGGTTTTCATAGCGGCCAGTATTTCGGAGTGCATCCACGGCTCAGCGCGATTTTTTACCCTGTTGGTTCTTAGGGGGGCCATGTCGTTTAGTATTGCTGAGAATTTGGTTTTGAAACCAAGCCATGTTTCGTCAACCAGTGTACCATTGAGTTCATCTGACCAGTCCAGACTCTCCAGTTCAAGGTTGAAGGCCTCGCTAGAGTAGGTTTTGAGGTCTCTAGATGTGACTGTTTTGTGGCAGCCAGCCTTTTGTTTTAGTTTTTTTTGGGTACAGAATATCATATAATGATCACTTAACCCGCATGCTATAACCCCTTTATTTGAGATCTTGGACTTGTCGGAGGTCAGAATGAGGTCAATGGTAGTCTGAGTTGATTCACATACACGTGTGGGTTGGGTGATTAGCTGGCTGAGGCCATGCAGATCACAAAACCTACTGAAGGCCTTGAAGACGGGTGCATCTTTTCGTTGCATATCCGTGTTCCAGTCTCCAATAAGAATTTTGTCTACATCCTCAACTCCAGCTAAACACCCATCCAGTGTATCATAAAAGCCACTATGATCTGGCGGCCTGTAGACTGTGCCAACCAGTAGGGATTTCGCCCTTTCGAATAGGATTTCCACCCATACAGTTTCAATTGATTTATGATTCAGGTCATTTCTGTTGATGAATTTGGTGTCCTTGTGTATGTACATACAGACACCACCTCCATGTTTGTTCCTATCATTCCTGATTATTGAGTAGTTCTCAATCTCTATCTCTGGATCTTTTACAGAATCGTCGAGCTTAGTTTCTGAGAAGCACAGTATGTTTGCCTTACCATTTATGAATATTTGTTTGATTTCATCCAATTTGTTTTTTAAGCTGTTAATGTTAATGTGAAAAATGTTCAGTCCATTGGCGTTGGTTATTTCATTGATGTTGGCAGGTTCGAAGTATTGTCCGTTTGTGATCTGTTCCTCTGTGTTGTTGTGGGTGGGAAGGGGGGAGGGGGGGGTCGGGTCCCGCGCCGTGCTGGAACAACAAAGAAGGGGGGAGGGGGGGGTCGGGTCCCGCGCCGTGCTGGAACAACAAAGGACTCGTTCCTGGTTGTTTTCGTTGTTAGCTCTGCTAGCTAGCCGGCTATCGGGCGTCGAGATGTTTACATCCCGCGTCGAGCTGGTCGTCATGGTTTCGACCCTCGGTTCACCTCCTCTCATCACTGCCTCACGTGTGCTCGTCTGCTGTGGCGTCATTGGGGGAGCTTCGCCGCCCGCGCTGTGGATGTAGCCACAGGTTGCGTTGTTGATGCTGTTGGTCGCGATGGGAACCTCCATCGCTTCTTGCTGTAGTCTCTGGTTCCGTGTCATTACGGGACCAGGGTTCTGATGTATGTCACCCGACATGAGCAGATATAATAAAAACATTGATCTCTTATTACACTTGCCTGCCGGGGGTAATTTCTTTCGTTCCGGATTTGCAGTAAGTACTGCGTGGATCGCCGTGGCTCCGAAGGCTGGATGTTTCCTCTCCGTGCCCGTTAACAAGTAGAAGTCGCAATGGGACTGCTCATTTACGTTTTCGCTACCCTCCACTTCTGTCTGGAGTTGCTGCTTGAGTTGTGAATTCAGGTACAAATCCATAATCCACAGGAGGGAAAGTAGAAAATGCGCAAAGTACTTTTTTGTCGTTGCTCTGTTGCGTTGGTTACGGGAGCTACGTAAAATGCGACCGTCCATGTTGAAGCCGGATGACCAATGGAAACTAGACATACTGAATTTAAAACGGAACCGCTAGCTTTCTTTCAGAAAGAAAAAAAGGGTTTTGAGCAGAGACACTTTCTGTAAATAATTGACTATTTTATTTTATATGATCTAATTTAATATTTTATTTGATCTTACTACTACAACAACTTATTGTTACCATTCTTGTATTCATTGTTGTTTCTAAATTATGCACTGTTGAGTCTGAGCTCGAAACACACAAATGTCATTACCTGCAATGCCCCCTGTATTGTTTTGTGTTTGACAAATAAACAACTTGAACTCTAGTCAGTCTGTCCCCTCGTTGTCTAGTGAGCCCTCTGACGACATTCCTGACGAACAACAAGGCTTTCTGTTCCTCCCTGTTACATTCCTGACGAACAACAAGGCTTTCTGTCCTCCCTGTTACATTCCTGACGAACAACAAGGCCTTCTGTCCTCCCTGTTACATTCCTGACGAACAACAAGGCCTTCTGTCCTCCCTGTTACATTCCTGATGAACAACAAGGCTTTCTGTTCCTCCCTGTTACATTCCTGATGAACAACAAGGCTTTCTGTTCCCCCTGTTACATTCCTGATGAACAACAAGGCCTTCTGTCCTCCCTGTTACATTCCTGACGAACAACAAGGCCTTCAGTCCTCCCTGTTACATTCCTGACGAACAACAAGGCCTTCTGTCCTCCCTGTTACATGTGGTGCCTAGGAGCCCTCTGGTCGTCAGTACAATACAATGGAAACCAATCATTCATGGCAGAGTTCCCCGGCATTCACTTGTGAAAATGGTTCAGAAACCCGCCTTTATTGTGAATGTACAGATACCTGATAAAGTCTCCTAATGATTCTTATTTCAGCGTGTAAAGATTCACGGGGTCATTTTATACCGTGTGTCAAACTCGAGGCTTGCGGGCCGAATACGGTCTGCCATGCATTTTCATCTGCATCCGCCTGCTGCCTCTCCACCCTGCAAACTCAGCTGTGATACAAATCAAACTCACCTCCGTCTCACTACACACCAGCACGCTCCCCTTTTCAAGCAAACGCATTCTCTGCACCGGCGTCACGGTTTCAATAAAAGAAACGCATCAACCTGGTTGCGTCACGGGAGAGGCCCAGTGTTTAGCCTTCAGTTACTATGTTAATGTTGTTTTTATTAAAAAAAGCTGGTCAGTCGTCAGATTTTCACTTGACTCAGGCCGTGTTTCTCTCGTATTGTTGGGCTGCATCCTATTTCACTGTATCAAGTGAATTACTGCTAATTCATCATACCTACTCTGAAACCAAAACCGTGGAAATGATTGGTTTTGTGCAAGAAAAGTGACAGCTGCTGAGAGATACTGAGGTAGAGATGTTTTCAGAGATGCTTTGTGTGTGTGTGTGTGTGTGTGTGTGTGTGTGTGTGTGTGTGTGTGTGTGTGTGTGTGTGTGTGTGTGTGTGTGTGTGTGTGTGTGTGTGTGTGTGTGTGTGTGTGTGTGTGTGTGTGTGTGTGTGTGTGTGTGTGTTGCGTGCGTGCGTGCGTGCGTGTATGTATTCAAACCATTATTTAAACTCAAAAGGCAACAGAGGTTTCCCTCATTTACAGTCACGTCAAGTCTACATACAGAAATAAGCATAAAAGCATATCAAATCACACAGCATATCAAATCATAACCAGACGAGACAAAAAGCAAGGATAACAAATCAATTAAAATACATACAACTTGATTGACAATGGTTGGAGCTTTAAAGCTTTAAAACCTGTTGGAGTTCATTCCATGAGCTCAGTAGTACTAATCTATATATTTCACACCGAGATTAATCACCTATACATTGTATATTACTATTGCACTTTACAGTTACATTTGCACTCTGGTCGGTTACCAAACTTATTTTTGTTATACTGTACTTGTGCTGTATATGATGACAATACATTTGAATGTAATCTAGTCTAATTGAATGTTCCCACATTTCTAAGATTTTTTTTCTATCAAAATTAGGCCCTGTGTTCCCACAGCCCTATGTTCCCACATTTCTAAGATCTCTCTCAAAAGTAAGCCCTATGTTCCCACAGGCCTATGTTCCCGGACGAACCCACTACTACCAGAGGACAATTGGATAATAGGTTGGGTGTAATCAGTGGCGGCCCGTGGATGCTTCGCCACTAGGGGCGCTATACCAAACATTTTGCAAACATGTACAGTACCACGCAACCGACTCATGGCAAGACGTGAGCGATTCGACTCACGCTCACGGCAATGAATCGGCTCTTATGAACGAATCGCTCAGCTGTTACTACAACAACACACAACCAGTCAAATAAAGTATAGTCTAATTCACAACTTGAAACACAATATATAAATAGAAAAGTTAGAAACAAAACTCGCTCCGTCTCCAAACACACGCAGATCTCTCCCTCTCTCCTTCTCTCTCTCACACACAGCGCGACGTGGAATCGATTCGTTACACAATCAGACCTATTATATACCAAGAATAACTTCAGTATGAGTACAGGGCTGTACACATATTTTGCATATTGTTAAACGAGCCAAGGCTAGCTATTAAACTATCGATATGAATCGAAAATCTGGGACCCTGATGTAAACAAGACAAACGTCTTTCTCTGGTCTGCATCCCCTTAACAATTGTGTGTATTGAGCCGTACTGTATTGTACCCATTCTGCAATCTGTTAATAAAGTTCTCATTCATTCATTCATTCAAACATAGACGATATTGAACAAGCCATAATCCACGTATTTTCAATCCAAAAGCGAGAGAGAGAGAGACTCACTGTTTAGTTGACACGTCCAGGGCAGGAGGGCTTGCCTTGATAAAGTAGTGTATAATCCACTGTTGATGTATTCCAGACCACTGTCCACTGTGTCCAGACTGCATCCGCCATATAGCTTGTTAGCCAAGTGTTAGCTTGTTACCACACAACACAAGTACTTCATTCCTTTGTCCATTTCCGCTCGAACAGACTGCAAACTACCTGGCGTTCTATCGCCATGCTCTAAGACAAACGCTAACCTTAACCAACTTTGAAAGAGTGCCTAAGCTTAACAGTCTAAAGAACTTGCAGTCACGGCACGCTCTGCTGCCTGCATCTCACAACAACACAACAACACAACTATCTCTCACCAACGGACCAACCTAGGAATAAGCTAGAATTGGAACATTAGAAATTGGATTCGGCCAATCAGAGATCGTCTCTGTGAAATTCTGCTACGGAAAAAAATACTGGCGTCGGCCAATCAGAGAGCGTCTCCGCGAAATGCGGCTACAGAAATTCTTGACGCTACTGGCTAGACCGCTTCAAATCGCGCCCGGATTCCAACATAATAGTCATATTTTAACGCACAACGCGTTATGCACTGATTGGCTGTGACGGATACAGCGATCAAACTGTGACGCGCACTCAGAGCGCTGTCGCGTCTAGCCCGGGCAGAGAAATACGAAAAAATAAAAAAAACGTCACTTCCTGCTCAGGAAAACGAGTGTTTTTTTTATTTTAGATAATAATGTTATATTGTGCATTGGAAATACAAACATACTTAAAATGAGTAAATATTATTCATTTTAAACATGTTTATATTATTTATAGGGCTATAAAACAAAAAACTAAAAAGTTTTATTTTCTTCTTCTCTGATTTAACAGCAGGTGGGGCGGCGCCCGTGCGCCCCTAGTGGCAGAGCCGCCACTGGGTGTAATTGGCTACCAAATGAAGAGAAAGGGGGATAAAATCAGATAAAAAATTCATGAAAAAGGGAAATGTGGGAACATGTGGGAACTCCCGTTAACCCTTTCACTCCCACACGACAGAAGGTTAACCTAGCATCCGCGGATCTAATGATGCTAATGATGGAGCATCGCCGTCGGTTGTGTGATAGTAAAGGGCTAACCTTCTGTATTGTCACAGTGAAAGGGTTAACCGGCTGTCGTGTGGCAGTGAAAGGGTTAAAGCTGCTCCATACCAGCTCAGACTCCTTGTGGCGATGGCAGCAGGCGTTGTTGATAGAGTTTAGTTTAGAACTAAACTTGTTTGTTTTTTTATTAAACTATGAATCTAAAATGAGAATAAAATAGTCCAGACTTTATATATATACAGTACAGGACAGACCACTGAATATTGAATCCTTTTTTTCTCTTTACCTCGGTGCATTCCCCTCGCGTGGAGATAGCAGAGTAATCTCATCAGGTCAAATTCAAACCTTTATTTATTCTCGAAAAGGACAATTGAGGTCACCCTCATTTTCAATGCCGTCGGCGTCGAGACATTTTTTATAATATAATAATAATAAATAACAACAACTCTATCTCTATAGCATCCTTCACACATGGACCGCAGCCCAAAGTGCCCCACAGCAAGTAGCACAAAATGAACATAGGCATAAAATCAGCATACAGTCGACCGAATAAAAACAACAAAATGCAGACATAAGAATAGGTTTAAAAGACAATAAAAGTAGTCCTACGTAGAACGTGCAGACATAAGAATAGGCATAAAATAAGTACAATAAGTACAGTGTTGCCTGACGGGTGACGGCATGTGAACCCCCCCCCCAGTAGAGGAGCCAGAGCTGGGATCAATAGAGAACTAACACTGATCCTGGGTCAGAGGAACCAGAGCTGAGCCTGGGTCAGTAGAGGAACCAGAGCTTATCCCGGGTCAGTAGGGGAACCAATGCTGTTCCTGGGTCATTAGGGAGGCCCCCATGCTGGTCCTGGGTCAGCAGAGGAACCAAAGCATGGTCCATTGGTCCAGGGTCACAGAGTAAAAGAGGCCTAGTTATTCTTTAGAAACATCGGATGGGTTTTGCCTGAATAAGTGTAATTTAGTATGAAGCTACTGAAAGGAGTATGGATTATCAATTTCACATCATGCCTACACATTCTGGACGCCGCATAACCCAAAGATACTGCCAGTATCACAACCCTACAGTGCTGCCAGTAACATACTGCTGTTGCAGCCAGGGCAGATTCTGTGGTCATATAGCGACATCTAGTGGACGATTCTTACAACTGTCAGAGTGGGGACATACATGCCTGTAAGTTCAGAGGCCAACGAGTCTCTAATGAGAGAGCGAGAGAGATGTTGAATGGATCATTGATATTCACAGTGGCGAATCCTTGTGGAAGCCAACGGAAGCCATGCCTCCCTATAAATTTCATATCAAATTATGAAATATGAAATATGAAAAAAAAAAAAATTAAAATATAATTTTTTTTTAATATAGTTTACATTCATCTGTGCATCTGTGCATCTGTGTTTTTTTTTTTTTTTTTTTTAATGTCTCCCTCTTCTCCTTCTCACTCCCTCTAACACACTGTCAGACTGTGCTCACTACTGCAGCTAGTATAGGAGAGAAGCAGTGGGTAGGTCTCTTTCTCCAGGATTCCAGCATTATAGAGTGAGTCCAAACTCCAAATCCGATCCTAGCCAATCAGATTCGAGCTGACTGCCACTGGCCACACCCTAAAAGTTTAAAACGGAGCTGGGAGGAAGACGTTCAGCATAATATTCCACCTGGAGGCGGGGCAGGTGCCATATTTTCCCCTCTGCACTCTGAACATTGTATTAACCCGTAACTGTTCCCACGGGCCGAATATTGCCCCGATCCTCGCGAGATTAAATCCACGGGGACCTCTCGGCGTGCCGAAGCTTTTCCTAAATCACTTCCATCATCGAAAACGAGGGGAAAAGGTCGGCTCGCGACCCTGAAAATGTTGCGTGATTTTAAAAACGCTGTATTAAGTGAGCCTATTATGGGATCCACGCGAGCTTTCTATCGTGGAAACATCTGGGCGTCCCGCAACTTTTACTGATTCACATGTAGCCCCTAAAATGCTTAGAAAAGGAAAACAGAAAGCGTGGAATAAACTCGCCGAAACGGAAAAGTGTCCCACGGGCGCGCCGTGATTCCGATCCGCGTGAAAATATTCACGGCCATAGAGGAGACCGTGGGACACCTTTTTGCAACCGAATATGTGTCTCGAATTTGCTCCCACGCGGCGCGCAAAATCGCGCAAGGAAAAATCGGACCAAAAATTAACCAATGCTCCAGCAGTATTAATGACCCTGATGTAAACAAGACAAACGTCTTTCTCTGGTCTGCATCCCCTTATACAATTGTGTGTGAATGAATGAAAACTTTATTAACAGATTGCAGAATGGGTACAGTACAGTACAGCTCAATACATACAATTGTTAAGGGGATGCAGACCAGAGAAAGACTTTCGTCTTGTTTACATCAGGGTCCCCCATTTTCAATTCATCGTAAATGTGTATTGAGCCGTACTGTATTGTACCCATTCTGCAATCTGTTAAATAAATAAAAATAACGTTTGACTGGCCGCCGAGCCATACTGTAGTGTACATGGTGACTGCTTGACTTAAAAAAAAAAAAAAAAAAAAAAAAAATTATTAATAAAAATATTGAATAATTTTCTTTTTTAATAATTTTTTTTTGGCTTCCCCTGTTATTTTACCCACGCGACGCCACTGGATATTCACAGATTTTGTGATTGTGGTTATTGTTTTAATTACTATGCTGTTGTTATGTGTATACGTTGGCAATGTAAGATGACTCTTATCATGCCAATAAAGCAGTGTCATTGAATTGAGAGTGAGATAAATATATATATAT
Source organism: Notolepis coatsorum (assembly GCF_963971535.1). NCBI lineage: Eukaryota > Metazoa > Chordata > Actinopteri > Aulopiformes > Paralepididae > Notolepis > Notolepis coatsorum. The sequence goes on along the minus strand of NC_140170.1, from coordinate 176,395,122 downwards.
ATATGTAGCCGGTGTGATCTTGTCTGCGTTGTGTTTTTTAAAGTCGATTCGACCCCTGTTAAGGGATCGCCCTGAGTGGGAGTTGAACCCCGGTCTCCCGCGCCGCGGGCGGCATCACAGACCACTATACCAAGAGGTGAATTCACTGCTTGCTTCCGGGTCTGGATGCCTCTGGGGAGTGAGTTTACTTGGCTTACCATCCACAGCCACGTCACTACTTGTACCCGTGACTGTGGATATACTGCGGTACCTCCGTTACATATATATATATATAGAGAGAGAGAGAGAGAGAGAGAGAGAGAGAGAGAGAGAGAGAGAGAGAGAGAGAGAGAGAGAGAGAGAGGGGGGGGGGAGGCAGACAAGCAGGCAGGCAGGAAGACAGAGAGAGAAAGAAGGAGAGAGAGAGAGGGGCAGGCAAGCAGGAAGACACAGAGAGAACGAAGAAGAGAGAGAGAGAACAGATCATTCAATCATGAATGGTTTTAATATCATGCTTTTCATTTAACTATTACAGATTCTAATACTACCTGCTTAACACATTGACATTAACATGTATTACAATGTTTCCTAAACTGTTGATTCGGCACCAGAAATGGCTCGTAGGGCTGTTTATGTTGGGTCCCCTCATTACAAGAGTACTAGTATGTTTTACTGAGCCATTCTCTTTGGATCAAATAGCAAACTCAGCAAGGCCAACGGCTTCTCTGTTACAGTGGGTGACAATATTGTCACAAGGAAAGATAAAATTACCTACCTGGTTTCCATCCTAGAGGAAAATCTTTCCTGTGACAAAATGGCAACCAATGTAATCAAAAAAGTCAACCAACGAACAAGATTCTTGTACCGGATCTCCTCTCTGGTAAACAAGAATACCCTGAAGAGGGCGGCTGATTGGCGCAGTGGGCAAGGCGCTCGCCTCTAACACAGGAGATGCTGGGTTCGAGCCCAGCTCTCGGCGTTGCTACCGGCTGGCCGGTCGTTCGTACTAACACAATTGGCAGTGTTAGGGGTGGGAAAGCCGGTGGGTGGGGATTGGACGTTGTGGACAGCGACTCCTACAGGTCGGTTTGGTGACGCAGGTGCGCGTGTATCACTTCCGCAACGGATTTAGTCGGATTTCGGCTTCCGGGTTCGCCTGATTGGCCGCGACGGCCACGTTGCCGCTGCGAATCAGAGCAATATTGTCGCGCCATCTTCTGAGTGCAGACGCGCTGCTGTTTAATCACTTTTCCCACTTCAATGACAGAGCTGCTGTTTAATAATATTGTCGCGTTGTGGAAAGCAGGATGAGATAGCGTAGATTTCAGTGTGTATCATTTAATCATTTATCATTTAACATTTGACAGGCATACATTGTTGTCATACAGAAGTACAGAATACTTTTATCCAAAATGCTTAACAGTCTCTGGAGCGCGCCAGTAAGAAGCATTTGCACTGCAACTCGTACACCTTACATTTCTGCTTTGCACTATAGCGTATTGTATATTAGTACATTGCATAGTATATTGTATATTGTATGGTACAGTAACAGTCTCTGGAGCACGCCAGTAAGAAGCATTTGCAACTTGCAATGGGCCTGGTCTACAAGACTACACCACTGGGATACCCATGTACATGTCGAAATACTTCCCAAAGATCAGTGAATTCCACGACCACAACACCAGAGGGAGCTCCACAAATCATGTTCAACCCAGATTCGGCTCAAACAAGGGACTAAACACGTTTCGCAATTATGCCACAATAATGTGGAACGCCCTACCCAAAACCGTGAAGGAATGTGAATCCCTACCCTCCTTCAAAACCGCTCTCAAAAAGCACCTACGGGTGCCCCTTCGGGTGTATATATTTTTATGATATCTTTTTACTACACAGTTCTGTATATCTGTATGTCTTCTTGTATGTCATAAATGTCCTGATTAATTGAAAATGGGGGACCCTGATGTAAACAAGACAAAAGTCTTTTTCTGGTCTGCATCCTCTTAGCAGTGGTTTTGTATTGAGCCGTACTGTATTGTACCCATTCTGCAATCTGTTAATAAAGTTTTTCAATCAATCAATCAATCAGCCTGGCTCCCAGAGTGAGAGACTACATTTACTCAGTTTGGATTCCCGCATTACAAGAGTACTAGTATGATTTAATGAGCCAGGCTCCCAGGGTGAGAGACTACATTTACTCGGTTTGGATTCCCGCATTACAAGAGTACTAGTTTTTTTTTTTGTTCTTGAGGAAAATAAATAAAGAAGGGGGAAAAATTAGGGCTGGGACTTTATCGCATTCATTTCGATTAATTAACTACAGAAAGAATTAAAAGTAAAAAAAAATTGATGCATTTAATTGCATGATGATTTTTCTTTATTGTGTAAGAATGTTACCTTTCAAAGAGATCAGACACATGCATGTGCTATAAAGTATAATAAATCGCAAATTACCTTTTTTCTTAGTGTGGTTTGTTCATAAAAAAAAAAAAAAAAGTTAAATTGAGATCAAGCAAGATTTTTTTTTTCAATGGTCAACTGTTCTGGAATGTACTTGAAAGTACTGCGTTTTACTTTTACCTCGAAAGTGCTTGAGTTTACAAAAGG
>NC_140170.1:176203873-176392339 GCF_963971535.1 Notolepis coatsorum | reverse complement strand
AAAAGGTCCTTTGCGCTATATATTATTATTCCTAAAATTGCTTCACTTTGTTAAAAATTGCATTGATCTGTTGGTCTGTGTAGTAGCTAATACAGGATGTTGCTGCTTAAACGTATGTATAATGTATATTCATTGATTCACTCGTATACCAAAATTCATTTGAATTGAAAAATGTTGCTTTTCGCATCAAATATTGATATGCAATTCAAATGTGATTAATTTTTATTAATTAATTATAAAGTCTCGAATTAATTCGATTAAAATCAAGTCCCACCACTAGGAAAAATACAACAGAAATTGCACAACACTGCAGAGAGCTGTGTGTATGGTTGAAACAGCAACTTATTGATATGATAGTGATTATGAAAATGTGCCTTATTTTTGTATGTATTTTTGCTACAATAAATAAAACATTTTAACACAAAAAAGCACCAACCTGTGGTTATGTGTGGGAAAAGACAACATAACTGTGAAGCCTCATCAACAAGCTCTACAGTATCTATGAGCAATAAATGGCTTAAAGGGGAACCATCTTGTCCTCCTGCATTCTTACTGATGCACACCACGGTGATGTCCAGCCTCCTATAACCAAGCCTAGAGAGAGACAACCCTACAAGTGGTCCTTCAAGCTGGAGGAGTGAACATATGGCTGAAGGAATGTCAACTCTACCCCATGGAGCTCTCCCTCCTCAATGCCAAATCCATCCACCTACTGTAAGCACCTAGAGGGCTATGAAGTTGGCTATGGACATTTACATTTACATTTAGTCATTTAGCTGACGCTTTTATCCAAAGCGACTTACAGGTTCTGTAAGACAGGACATCAGGAAGGGCACAACTCTATCAGCTGAGTAACAATGTTCATCAAAGTGTTGAGTGCTACAGTGTAGGTTATATTAGGACAAGTGCAAGGCGGCTACGTGGCGTAGTGGGCAAGGCGCTCGCCACAAAATCTGGAGACGCTGGGCTCGCCTGTTCGAGCCCAGCGCTCCACATTTGCTTTCAGTTTAGCTGGTCGTCCGTACTAATACACATTGGCCGTATTAGGGGGTGGGAAACTGATGGGTGGGGATCTGGCGTTGTGGACAGCGACTCCTACAGGTCGGTTGGTGCGCCTGCGCAGTATAATCAGGAAGTGTCGGGGGCAGCGTGAGCCTCCCACGCGTTACTCCTCGCCACTGAGAGATCGAGCTGCGCAGGTGAAAAGATGCGACTGCTGTTACCTCAAGTACCGGAGGGGACTTGTGCTATGTATGACTTAGTCCACATTGCAGCCGGCTTGTGGGAGGCAAGAAACAGCGTTCGTGACAGGGGAGGGTTGAATTGGATGATACGAAATTGGGATGGGAGAAAATGTAGAAAATGGGAGAAAAAGTGGATCAAAAAAAATATTAGGACAAGTGCATGACAGTAAGGTTAGCTAGGGTTAGATATATTTATTATTATATATATTTTTTTCATTTCAGATAATGGTTGAAGAAGTGCGTCTTTAGTCGACGGCGAAAGATTGGACAGGTTTCGGCTGTCTTAACTGTGGTGGGAAGTTCGTTCCACCATTGTGGGGCAAGGACTGAGAAAAGGCGGCTTCTCCTTGATGACCCTCCCGGAGCTCGGATAGGAGCAGGTCTGAGGCGGCCAGAAGATGCAGAGCGTAGGGGTCTTGAGGGTGTGTAGTTGGAGACCATTGACCGGAGGTAGGCGGGAGCGGTTCCCTTTGCTGCACGGTATGCCATGAACTTAACAGCATTTTTTGGATCAACCTACCTGTGTGAGTTTGCTTTCTCTCACATGAAGATCATCAAGTCCAAGTACAGAACCACATTGACAGATGACCATCTTGTGGACTGCCTGAGGCTTGCAACCTGCTCCTACAACCCAGACTTTGAAAAACTAGCTTCCTCTTCCCAGTGCCAGCGTTCTCACTAAGGTAGAGACTGACATTTAATTATACTAATAAAAAAAGATAAAGGAGAACTATCAGTGACTGTTGACAGACTTTTTTGTGGAATTGTTTTTTGATTGTATTCCACTTTTGCTTTGGCAATGTAAACATGTTTTCTTTTCATTTAATTGACTGTGTGTGTGTTGTTAGTTGCAATGTGACAGCTCTGTTTACACATCATTCCTATTCCCTTTTAATTGTACATATATCATTTTTGTTTTGATTGTATTGTTCCACTTTTGCTTTGGCAATGTAAACATATGTTTTCTCATGTCCATTGAATTGAGTGTGTGTGTTGTCAGTGTGTATGCAGAGTGTGAAATAAATGGGCCATGCTGCCTGCATGCCCAACGTGAGAAGTTACAGTCTTGTCATTCTTGTAATTCCTACACTACACCGTTACAATGATATATAAAATATCATATTATATTATATACCCATTCAATATGCACATGACAGAAAATATTATATGCCATATAATATTTTCTGTCATGTGCATATTGAATGGGTATTACTAATACTATTACTACTAATACTAGGTCAAATTTGGGCTGGTAGCTCTCGGCTAGGTGGCAAATTAAAAAGTAGATCTTGGTTCAAAAAAGGTTGGGCACCCCTGGTATAGGAGGTCAATTTGTAAGAGATAAGCAGTAAGTTGGTTGGATACAGCATGTTCAAGTGTTTTAGAAAGGAAGGAGAGAAGAGAGACAGGACGATAGTTGCCTATGACGGTGGGGTTCATGGTTGGTTTTTTTATGTGCGGTGTGACTCTGGCTTGTTTTAGGGAGGTGGGACATGTAACTACAACTACAGAATGCACACATAATAACCCACATGAGTGCCATAGGGCTGACCTCGACTAGTCGAATAGAATAGAATAATTTAATTTGAACACACTGACTAGACAAATATCAAGATGTATCCATCACAGTGGACCAACTGCATGCTTTCGCAGAGGACAACAAGCCTTCAGTCGACTCCTTCAGACATTAAGCACCCCCTACAGCCCAAATGGAATGATCAAAGTCGACTATACAAATCCTTAGTCGGGGACAGGCCTAGAGTGCCAAGAGAAAGAGCATGAAAGAGATGAAGAGGAAGAGCATGAAATGGAAGTGTCTGAGCCCCCTGACCACAGTCGACCCCTCTGCAATGGAACCCAACAGCCTTCGACATCTGCTGATCAGAGAGCAAGAGAGCATCCCAGAACTCAGCCAAGCTGGCATCATTAAACAGCTCTTTGAAACAATGGAAATGGTAAAGCAGCAAGGAGAGGTGTTCACGGAGCAACATGAAGCTTCCAGCCCCGAAAGCAGTCCCTCCTCCTTGCCCGGTCACCCAAATATTCCCCTCCCGGCACTAGACTACCACCCTAGTGAACCCAATCAGAACCTAATTGGTCACTCTCAGTCTCACCAGTTATCCGCCATGAACTTACAGCAGTAGCGTGGGATCAGCCCGGGGACTTTCACAGGAGAAATGTGCACATAGCTAGCCGCTCCCCGCCTTTACCAACAAGATCGCCCCCCCTCCTTCAGTCCATCCCCAAGTGGTCTAGTCACATAACCCAGTCCTTCATTGGCCCGCACCTTCTCGCCCTCCAGCTTCCCATTCCTCCATGCCTTTGCATCATCCCCTCCCCCATCATCAGCCAGTTTTGTCTAATGCTTCACCTTCCCGCCCTTCAATGCAACTCTATTCTCTATTCTTATTCGTGACTTTTGTTTTTGACTACCTAAATGTTTACTGTTTACTGTGAGCGATCTGTAGTGCAGAATTTCCCTTGGGATAAATAAAGGATTTCTATTCTATTCTATTCTATTCTATTCTATTCAATCTCATCTTTCAGCTTCTTATTGGCCTGCCTCCTCTCAGGCCCCCCTTACCCCTCAGCCCAGATCCTTGTACTCCTCCGGAGAAGCTGCAGCACTCCATGGTGGTCGATCCACACATTACAGGCCAGTCAAAGTTCCTAGATTTTCGGACTTCACATCAATCAAATTCAGTCAGCAGCTCATAGTCTACAGCTTGATGTAGAACCAGAGGACTTGGCTCTCAGAACAGTAAGGCAAAGAGGGGAGGTACTTTAGGGGGCCACTGTTTCGTTCAAGGTGAGCTCTGCTTCCAGCCTGGGCCTACTGTGGGCCCTTCCCTCCTTGGAGTGGTGACATAAAGAGCATGTTTCATCAGGTTCAACTCTTGACCCAAGATAAGCCCCTCTTACTGTCACGAATGTGCCTACTATATTTTGTGTTATTATTTGGTTACAGTGCCATGTTTGGTCACTAAGTGGCGCTCCTTGTTTGTACTTGAGGTAACAACAGGTTTAATTTGATTTCACTTGAGCCAGTGACTCACTTCACTTCCTGTCTACCTGCCAAGTTGCTGTACTCTGTCGTCTACTCTAAGCCATCCTAGTTTGTCAAAGTGGGCAGGGGTGAGGTGGGTTTTAGGAGTAAGGTCAAGCAGTAGTCTGACCAGTTTGTTTTGTGACGTTTGTGGTCTTGTTTTTAGGGCCTTTGAGGGGCTTTGGTACCATGAGGTGCAAGCATAGTCGTAGTACCATTGAATGAGTGCTCCTGTTAGAGTCTTCAAGGTATTCTTGTTTACCAGAGAGGAGATCCGGTACAAGAATCTTGTTCGTTGGTTGACTTTTTTTATTACATTGGTTGCCATTTTGTCACAGGAAAAATGTGCCTCTAGGATGGAACCCAGGTAGGTAATTTCATCTTTCCTTGTAACAATATTGTCACCCACTGTAACAGAGAAGCCGTTGGCCTTGCTGAGTTTGTTATTTGATCCAAAGAGAATGGACTCAGTTTTTCCCAGGTGTAATGATAGTTTGTTATCAGCGAGCCAGGTGCAGATTCTGCCGAGTTCATAGCTGAGGGCTTTTTCAACCTGCAACTTGTCCCTCTCAGAGACCAGCAGGGCTGAGTCGTCCACGAACAGGAACAAGTTGCAGTCACAAGCTGAATTTGCATAAATTAGGAACAGTAACAGTCCTAGTATGTTTCCTTGTGGAACACCACAGTTCACTGGGAGGGGGGGGGGGCAGTGTACCGTTCACCTCCACCATCTGTTCTCTCCCCTCCAGGTAGGATTGCATCCAGCTCACTGATGAACTATCAAAACCAATTGCTTTTAGCTTGTCAATCAGAATGGAGTGATTGACAGTGTCGAAAGCCTTTTGGAGGTCCAGCATGACCATGCCGCAGTATTTGCCCGAGTCCACCTCGTGTTTGATGTGGTCGTTCAAATAGAGAAGGCATGTGTCAGTGGAATGGGATGATCTGAAGCCAGATTGGAATTCGTAGATTAGCTTTTTTCCCCCGCAAGGTACTTTTCGACCTGTTTGTAGACCACTTTTTCCATAACTTTCGATATGGAGGTAAGAATAGAAACAGGGCGGTAGTTGCCTGGGTCTAATTTGCTTTTTTTGTGCAGGGGGGTCACTCTCGCAATTTTTTTTTTATCTTTGGGGACGTGTCCCTGTTTTATGGAGAGGTTTATTATGTGGGTGCTGAGTCTCTGAGGAATTTGGAGGGGATATTGTCATGGCCAGTGGCCTTGTTAGGTTGGAGGGCGCTCAGTTTTTTATAACACCTCATCCGTTGTTACAATTTCGAGTTTGAAGTCGTCTTTGCGAACCCCTAGGTTTTTGTAGTAGGCTAGGATGTGTTTTTACTTTACTTTACATTACTTATGTGTGTGTGTGTGTGTGTGTGTGTGTGTGTGTGTGTGTGTGTGTGTGTGTGTGTGTGTGTGTGTGTGTGTGTGTGTGTGTGTGTGTGTGTGTGTGTGTGTGTGTGTGTAGAAAAAATATGTATGTAAAAATTTTACATACAAATTTTACATTGTAAAATATGTATATGGCCATAATAATAGTGTATAACTAACGCGAGACTTCACAATCAGCCCCCCATCTCGCTCTAAATAGAAACCAACCGGCTGTTGTCTTCAGTCCAAACCCAGGAACTGAAAGTGAAATGTAACTTAACACCCCTCTCATCCTCCTCTCCTCCTCCCCTCCTGCTCTCCTCTCAGAACTTACCAGAGCCGGCCAGTCAGAGTTCTGCCTACACACACACACACACAGCGTGTGTCAATACACCACAAACACACCGTTTACGGACATCATCCCAACACAGTCCAGCGGGTAATAGAATAGCACTGTTGTTCCGGGTTCAGCGCCGTGTTTAGTCTCGACGAGAGGCTTCAATTCACTGAAGAGCCGGCGACCGGTGAGTGAAGCTAACACTGTTAGCATTAGCGTTAGCCAGCCGCAGGGCCACTACCGTGTTACCGTTAGCTTGGATTAGCTTAGCTTAGCGTAGCTACAGAACTAGCCTCCCTGTACTGGGGATGAGCTTGGTGTGTACGCCAAGCTAGCTGACAAGCTAGCCCGCTAGGAGGGGAGGCAATGAACACAATATATCCCTATTAATGTAACGGGTATAATATAAAAGATGACTGTATCAAGCTAACCTTAGCTACATTCTGTATCAACACACTAGAATGAGCACATTGCTATCAGCTTGTGTCGTTCTATACATTGACTGATATAATGATGATGGCTCATACTAGCAAAGAGACATACAACCTAGCGTAGATACAAAGCTAACAGCTAAACAAGCAGAATATTATTAATGAAACTATATTCAGTATATAAACAGACATGGTGATACAGTAACCAGCCTATAACAGTACTATAATAGTATATCAGTCAGTTGATAAATTAAAGTTAGCAACGCGACTCGCATCTAACCTACATTACCCTAATTAAAACCACAGTCCAGGAATTAGTCTGGATGACAACAGGGTGTTAAGATGCACTTTAGTCCCACAATATTAATACAGACACACACGGTTCAATGACAACAGGACGTCCCGTACATCTCACAGGGGCAGTACACTGTTACAGTTACAGGCCTGTGTTTCCAGATCTGCTGTGTTTTTCAGGACAGTGGAACCTGAGGAGATGCCACAGAAACGCAGGTCCCAGTCCTGGACTGAGCTGAAACAGGCTGGTAACGGGTGTTTCAAAGCAGGACAGTATGGAGAGGCTGCCGCCACCTACAGCAAGGCCATTACAGAGCTGGAGAAGTCAGGTATATAGTGATGTCTGTCTGAATTGCTGTCCGTTTGAATATCACAATGTCTGTCTCTGAATATCTGTCTCTCTCTCTCTCTCTCTCTCTCTCTCTCTCTCTCTCTCTCTGAATATCACAATGTCTGTCTGAAGTTATAGCACAGCCCTGTGACTTGTGTTAACGGTGTAACATGTGTGGACTGTCCCTTTTTTTTCGTCTTTTTTTATATTGTTAAAATGTCTTCTCCAGGTAAGAAGAGTCCCGAGGACTTGGCTGTCCTCTACTCCAACCGAGCAGCCAGCTACCTGAAGGATGGAAACTGTGCTGACTGTGTCAAAGATTGTACTGTGTGAGTGACACCAGTGTTTCCTCTATATTCATTCAACTGTGAGTGAATGAATGAATGAATGAATGAATGAAAACTTTATTTAACAGATTGCAGAATGGGTACAATACAGTACGGCTCAATACATACAATTGTTAAGGGGATGCAGACCTGAGAAAGACGTTTGTCTTGTTTCCATCAGGGTCCCCCATTTTCAATTCATATAGACATATATGACATACATGACATACAGATAGTCAGTACTGCTACATCTATACATTTATGACATACCAGATTTGCAAATACAGTACTGTTTGTGATACAGAAGGAGTCAAGAAAAGGGAGTATATACATTTGACGTAGAAACTGTACATTGGAGGAGGTTGGGTGGGGGGGGTTGGGTACATTGGGATATTGACAACCATACTGGGTAATTTACATTGGAGGTGGTTGGGGGGGGGGCGGGGGGCACACTGTATAAACAAGTAACACTGTACATTGAGGGGGGGGGGGGAGGAGACACTGTACAAACAAACACAATTGTACATTGAACTATTGACAAAACCATACTAGGTAAATGACTGTACATTGGAGGGGGTTGGGTTAGGATATTTACAGGGGCCAGTGTTGAATTGCAGTCTCCCGTAGGTGTCCCTTGAGAGAGGTTTTGAAAGTGGGTAGTGATCCACATTCCTTTACAGCTTTGGGTAGGGCGTTCCACATTGATGTGGCATAATTGCGAAACGTGTTTAGTCCCTTATTTGAGCCGAATCTGGGTTTAACATGATTTGTGGAGCTCCCTCTGGTGTTGTGATCGTGGTATTCACTGACCTTTGGGAAGTATTTTGACATGTACATGGGTACCTTGGTCGTGTAGTGTATCTTGTAGACCAGGCCCATTGCAAGTTGTTGTACTCTGTCGTCTACTCTAAGCCATCCTAGGTTGTCAAAGTGGGCAGGGGTGAGGTGGGTTCTAGGAGTAAGGTCAAGCAGTAGTCTGACCAGTTTGTTTTGAGATGTTTGTAATTTTGTTTTTAGCGCCTTTGAGGTGCTTTGGTACCATGAGGTGCAAGCATAGTCGTAGTACCCCTGAATGAGTGCTCCTGCCAGAGTCTTCAGGGTGTTCTTGTTTACCAGAGAGGAGATCCGGTACAAGAATCGAGTTCGTTGGTTGACTTTTTTTATTACATTGGATGCCATTTTGTCACAGGAGAGATTAGCCTCTAGGATGGAACCCAGGTAGGTAATTTCATCTTTCCTTGTGACAATATTGTCACCCACTGTAACTGAGAAGCCGTCGGTCTTGCTGAGTTTGTTATTTGAACCGAAGAGAATGGACTCTGTTTTGCCCATGTGTAATGATAGTTTGTTATCAGCGAGCCATATGCAGATTCTGCCTAGTTCCGAGCTGAGGGTTTTTTCAACCTGTAACTTGTTCTTGTCAGAGACCAGCAGGGCTGAGTCGTCCGCAAACAGGAACAAGTTGCAGTCACAAGCTGACGACATGTCATTTGCATAAATTAGGAACAGTAGCGGTCCTAGTATGCTTCCTTGTGGAACACCACAGCTCACTGTGAGGGGGGGGGATAGGGTACCGTTTACCTCCACCATCTGTTCCCTCCCCTCAAGGTAGGATTGCATCCAGCTCACTGATAGACTATCAAAACCAATTGCTTTTAGCTTGTCAATCAGAATGGAGTGATTGACCGTGTCAAAGGCCTTTTGTAGGTCCAGCATGACCATGCCGCAGTATTTGCCTGCGTCCACCTCTTGTTTGATGTGGTCATTCAAATAGAGAAGGCATGTGTCAGTGGAGTGGGATGTTCTGAAGCCAGATTGGAATTCGTAGATTAGATTTTTTTCCGCTAGGTACTTTTCGACCTGTTCGTAGACTATTTTTTCCATGACTTTCGAGATGGAGGTGAGAATAGAAACAGGGCGGTAGTTGCCTGGGTCTAATTTGCTGCCCTTTTTGTGCAGAGGGGTCACCCTCGCAATTTTGAAGTCCTTGGGGACGTGTCCCTGTTTTATGGAGAGGTTTATTATGTGTGTGATGATTGGTGTGATGGCGGCTGCTGAGTCTCGGAGGAATTTGGAGGGGATGTTGTCATGGCCAGTGGCCTTGTTAGGTTGGAGGGCGCTCAGTTTATTGAGTACCTCATCTGTTGTTACCATTTCCAGCTTGAAGTCGTCCTTGCGGACCCCTAGGTTTTTGTAGTAAGCTACTATGTGTTCTACCCCATAAAGCCCTGAGTGGGAGGGTAGTTTGTTTACCAGTGTTGTGGCTATGTTTGTGAAGAAAATGTTTAAGTAATTGGCTACATCCAGCTTGTCTGTGATGAGCGTGTTGTCCGTTTTTATGTTTATGTTTGAGAATCTGGTTTTAAGTTTTTTACTGCATCCTAGTTGATTATTGAGTAATTTCCAAAGTTCACGTGGTTTGTTTTTGTTTTCCTCAGTTTTGTCATTGATGAAATTCTTTTTTGCAGTTTTGATCATGGAGTTTACGTCGTTTCTTAGTCTGTTTCTTTCTAGTTTGAGTTCAGTCACGTGGGCTTGGAGTTCACTGCTCGTGCTTTTAGTAAGCTTTGACTGACTTTTACGAAACTCAGAGCATTTTTTGTCTCTGGTTTTCATAGCGGCCAGTATTTCGGAGTGCATCCACGGCTCAGCGCGATTTTTTACCCTGGTGGTTCTTAGGGGGGCCATGTCGTTTAGTATTGCTGAGAATTTGGTTTTGAAACCAAGCCATGTTTCGTCAACCAGTGTACCATTGAGTTCATCTGACCAGTCCAGACTCACCAGTTCAAGGTTGAAGGCCTCGCTAGAGTAGGTTTTGAGGTCTCTAGATGTGACTGTTTTGTGGCAGCCAGCCTTTTGTTTTAGTTTTTTTCGGGTACAGAATATCATATAATGATCACTTATCCCACACCAGTCTATCCTCTATATTCACTCAGCTGTGTTGAGTGACACCAGTCTAACCTCTATATTCACTCAGCTGTGTGAGTGACACCAGTCAATCATCTATATTCATTCAGCTGTGAGTGACACCAGTCTATCCTCTATATTCACTCAGCTGTGTGAGTGACACCAGTCAATCATCTATATTCATTCAGCTGTGAGTGACACCAGTCTAACCTCTATATTCACTCAGCTGTGTGAGTGACACCAGTCAATCATCTATATTCATTCAGCTGTGAGTGACACCAGTCTATCCTCTATATTCACTCAGCTGTGTGAGTGACACCAGTCTATCCTCTATATTCACTCAGCTGTGTTGAGTGACACCAGTCAATCATCTATATTCATTCAGCTGTGAGTGATACCAACACATATTACATCTCTATGTATTAACCCCCCCCCTGAGAATACTATGAACACATATTACATCTCTATGTATTAACCCCCCCCCCCTGAGAATACTATGAACACATATTACATCTCTATGTATTACCCCCCCCCCCCCCCCTGAGAATACTATGAACACATATTACATCTCTATGTATTAACCCCCCCCCCCCCCATAGAATACTATGAACACATTTATATTAACCCCCTCCCTCCTCCAGGTCTTTGGAGTTGGTGCCGTTTGGTGTCAAGTCTCTCCTGCGTCGCGCCGCCGCCTACGAGGCATTGGAGCGCTACAGGCTGGCCTACGTGGATTACAAGACCGTGGTGCAGGTGGACTGCAACATACCGGCCGCCCACGAAGGCACCAACAGGTACCGCTGCAGTAGTAGTGCCCCCTGCAGGCCGCACCCTGCAGCCGCCCTCTGGTGGCTATCAAAGTGTAACCCTTTGTTGATGTGCTGGTATTAACCCTTTCACTACCACACTACTACAGAGTACAGACGGTTAACCCGTTCACTACCACACTACAGCCTGGTAACCCTTTCACTACCACACTACAGCATGTTAACCCTTTCACTACCACACTACAGACGGTTAACCCTTTCACTACCACACTACAGACGGTTAACCCTTTCACTACCACACTACAGCCTGTTAACCCTTTCACTACCACACTACAGCCTGTTAACCCTTTCACTACCACACTACAGACGGTTAACCCTTTCACTACCACACTACAGACGGTTAACCCTTTCACTACCACACTACAGACTGTTAACCCTTTCACTACCACACTACAGACGGTTAACCTTTCACCAGACCGTGTCATCGTTTTGTAGGTAAACATGTGGTAGTAACTGTCCCAATTATGACAGAAGAATATGACAGAAGAAGGTATACTGCACCTTGTGTATACCGTTCACTTTTACTCATAGTGTATATTCAGATTCAAAATCTTTATTGCCTATATTTATTGTAACATATAATATAACCGGCGATGGCTCATACAGACCCTCATCTGCACCTTTGTTTACACTGTTTATTTTTCCTATATTCAGATAAAATTGTATCGCCTATATTTATGTCTTCTATTACCCTGCCTGCCCATACCTGTACCCCCCCTCTCCCATGCTGCTATGATGCCTGAAATTCCCCAATGGGATCAATAAAGGAATATCTTATCTTATATGCGATTCAACCTTATAGTGAATAACAAATGAATAGTAGCGTGGTTCCTCCACTGTGGAGCTACTAGACTCCAACACTATGAGCTGTAATGAATAGTAGCGTGGTTCCTCCACTGTGGAGCTACTAGACTCCTACACTATGAGCTGTAATGAATAGTAGCGTGGTTCCTCCACTGTGGAGCTACTAGACTCCAACACTATGAGCTGTAATGAATAGTAGCGTGGTTCCTCCACTGTGGAGCTACTAGACTCCAACACTATGAGCTGTAATGAATAGTAGCGTGGTTCCTCCACTGTGGAGCTACTAGACTCCTACACTATGAGCTGTACTTGTACTCAGGGCGACAGTGGCAGGGGGGTAGAGTGGCCGTCTGGTAATCGGAAGATACCCGGTTAAATTCCCGGCAGCGCTGGGCCAGTCGTCATACTAACTCAATTGGCAGAGTTAGAGGGTGGAAGTCGATGGGTGGTAATCTGGACGTTGTGGACAGCGACTCCTACGGGTCGGTTGGGGACGCCTGCACAGCTGCCAGAGACAGGAAATGGCGGGGGTAGTGTGAGCCTCCCACACGTTACACCTCGCCAATGAGAGTCCGCGCTGGCAGGTGAAAAGATGTGACAGGCTGCCTCCTCGTGTATCGGAGGGGACATGTGATGCAAGGCTTCTATCCTCCCTACAACCGGCCAGTGGGGGGCATATGCGAGCAACATTCAAGACAGGGGAGGGGAGAATTGGCACAGCGAAATTGGGATGGGAGAAAAATAGAAAAAGAGGAGAAAAAGTGGATAAAAAAAAAAACCCCGGCAGCGTGTTGAATTGTCCTTGAGCAAGACACTCGACCCCTAACTGCTCCCAATGAGCAGGTTGGCACCTTGCATGGTTGCCTCGGTCGTCGGGTATGGGTTAGATTAAAGATGATATTAAACGTTATATTAAAGTTAATGTTGCTGTATGGGTTAGTTAGATTAAGGTTAATGTTGAGGCATGGGTTAGATTAAGGTTAATGTTGAGGCATGGGTTAGATTAAGGTTAATGTTGAGGTATGGTTAGATTAAGGTTAATGTTGAGGTATGGTTAGATTAAGGTTAATGTTGAGGTATGGTTAGATTAAGGTTCATGTTGAGGTATGGTTAGATTAAGGTTAATGTTGAGGTATAGATTAATTAATGTTGAGGTATAGATTAAGGTTAATGTTGAGGCATGGGTTAGATTAAGGTTAATGTTGAGGTATAGATTAAGGTTAATGTTGAGACATGGGTAGTTAGATTAAAGTTAATGTTGAGGTATAGATTAAGGTTAATGTTGAGGCATGGGTTAGATTAAAGGGGAACTATTTTACTATTTCTTTCACTATTTGGGCACTTTTACACAATTCCTGTGAGTCTATGGAACACCTCTGTAATATATATATTTTTTTTATTCATTGTTTTGTATTTCTAATCAAGTCCTCAAAAACAGCATTTTTCTACCTCAAGATCTCGAGCTGTTTTGAGCCTGGGCTCCTAAACCACTGCGCAGCGTCGTGTTCACCTGAACATTAACATGCAGCGGTGTCTTTATGACATCACATATAGGCACATTTTCAAATGACTCAGTTCAGTGAGGGTGAATATTGTGAGAGGAGAATTGGAAGAATGCGCCAATATGAGAATTTTGAGACATAGATCATATTAATATAAGTTCACATAGCTAGGAAACAATGCTAAACACTCAAAAAGGCCATTTATAAGATAGTTCCCCTTTAAGGTTAATGTTGAGGCATGGGTAGTTAGATTAAAGTTAATGTTGAGGTTAGGGATGCCCCGATCGATCGGCCACCGTATATCAGTATAAATATGCAATCGGTGATCGGTGATAATGCTTTATTTTCGCTGATCGTCAAAACCGATCTCACTCGCTGTCGCTGAGTTCTGTCTCAGACACCGGGTGGTGCGGCGTCTGCTCATCCCTCCAGCCCCTCCTGCGCGCATGTAAACACGGGTCTAGTCTAGTGTGACGGGACACGGGAGGACGGCGTCTCCCTGAGCTAACGTTAGCTTAGCTACCGTTACAAAATGACCCAGTCAACTATTCACTTTTAGTTTAATACATGATGAGGCATTGTCTAACCGAACGGTATCAGCGGCACGGTGGTGTAGTGGTTAACACTGTCGCCTCACAGCAAGAAGGTCCAGGGTTCGATTCCCGCTTGGGGACCAGGTTTCCATGATGCCAGTTACCCAGGTGGGGTATCTCCCAGGCCTTTCTGTGTGGAGTTTGCATGTTCTCCCCGTGCTCGCAAGGGTTTCCCCCCCGATAAGATAAACCCAATGGAAAAACATGCACAACAACAAGATCGCTAACGCTGTGGCGTCCTTGACGAAGACGGACAGGAGCACTTGGATTGGTCCCCTGGCGCGGCTCACGTTGACGCCTGTCTGCTCCCGGCTGCCCTTGGGGGGGAAGGACGACGGGATGGGTTAATCGCAGATACGAATTGCATGCATGCATCGCATGTGTGCCAATTGATGACCTCGGAGCAGGTCCTAAATTATTATTATTATCTAGCCGGCCAGCTACCGATAGCTCCTGACATCAACAAACGCTCCAGCAAGTCTAGTAGAGACGTGTATGATACCTGTTAGCTCCCGTTAGCGCAAGTTAGTTCACTGTTCAAAACGAAATGTCCCATTGAACTAAATAATTCACTGAGGCGTTGTATTAACGTTATATATCCGGCTAGCAGTAGCTACAGATAGCTCCTGATATCAATGTCTTATAACACTGATTCGACGCGTATTCGAGCTGAGGGCATGTTGAATGTGATTATGACCACAGTAACGTTATACCAATAGGGTCCAGCTGCAGCGCAGGAGAATCCTGGCCGTAGCTCGAGGCTACTCGAGTATAGGTCCAGCTGCAGCTCCGGAGAATCCTGGCCGTAGCTGGAGGCTACTAGAGTACACACAGACAGTGGAGCTTGTTGCGTGGTGGCGATGTCTCGCAGATAATATAAGTACAAGTCTAATTATATAATATATATATTTTATTAAAAAAAAATTAAAAATTATATAAAAAAAATTTAATCAAACTATCGGTATCGGCCGATATGGCTCACGACGACCGGTGATCGGTATCGGTGGCAAAAAACGTGATCGGGGCATCCCTAGTTGAGGTATAGATTAAGGTAAAGGTTAATGTTGAGGCATGGGTTAAGGTTAATATTGAGGCATGGGTTAAGGTTAATGTTGAGGTAATCCTCTGCTGCCCTCAGGATGACGAAGGTGCTGATGGAAGTCGACGGTCCGGCCTGGAGGGAGAAGCTTCCCGTCATCCCCACCATGTCTCTGGCTGCTAGAGAGAGACTGTGTCAGCAGACCACTGCTACACAGCCAGCCTCTACACAAGCAGCCTCTACACAGCAACACAACGGAACGCCAGGCACACAGAAAGCAGGTAGGCATATAAACTACTAAATAACTACAAGCTGAGTTGATTGATTGAAAATGTTATTACCAGATTGCAGAATGGGTACAATACAGTACGGCTCAATACACACAATTGTTAAGGGGATGCAGACCAGAGAAAGACTTTCGTCTTGTTTACATCAGGGTCCCCCATTTTCAATTCATCATGACATTTATGACATTTATGACATACAGATAGACAGATATATATCATGACATTTATGACATACAAGATATACAAATATATAAGGGTGGAACTGTATAAGTGTGAAGCAGGGATATATACCGTATTGTTTATATATGTACCGTATTATTTTCTAGACCTTTTAAATGTCATTAA
Organism: Notolepis coatsorum; assembly: GCF_963971535.1. Classification (NCBI taxonomy): domain Eukaryota; kingdom Metazoa; phylum Chordata; class Actinopteri; order Aulopiformes; family Paralepididae; genus Notolepis; species Notolepis coatsorum. Next base: position 176,376,654 of record NC_140170.1, on the reverse strand, counting down.
TGATGCAGCCTTCTTGGCCGTTGTAGAATAATGATCCCCTCCCCCCTCAAACAATCTCCCAGTCATGTTCCAACCCCCCTCCCATTCACCCTTTGTCTCTCACCTGATACCAACACCCCCACCCCCCCTTTCTAACTCACCCATCCTGCCCCCTCCCCCCCCCCCCCAATCCAATACATTATGAATTGAAAATGGGGGACCCTGATGTAAACAAGACGAAAGTCTTTCTCTGGTCTGCATCCCCTTAACAATTGTGTGTATTGAGCCGTACTGTATTGTACCCATTCTGCGATCTGTTAATAAAGTTTTCAATCAATCAATCAAACCAATGCCTGGGCCATCCTATCCAGAATCCCCATCTCTCCGCTATAAAGATCTATGTCTTACTGGATTCCAGGAGCTCTCTGAGGATACGTCCGGCCAGTATCCAGTCATACGTTCGTTTGGATGTCGTCGTTTTAACTCCTGCCCCTTCAGTGTCTTAACATCTTGTTTTTGGAGTACTATCGATTACTGTCGAGATATAATCTAAAGAAATCAGTGGCCACCTATTGATCCGTTAACTAACGGAACGTAGACCAATCGCAGCCACTCTTATTGTCTGGGACCAAATACGGCCACGCCCCATTCCCAGTAAAAAGTGGGAATCTCTAGAATGTCTTTTGGGCGACGGTGTTTACGGAAGTGCCTCTCAAGGTGACGCTACACAACACTTTCTGTTGTCAGTAGATGGCAGCATTGGTTTAAAATTAAAAGGTGAAAATGTTGAAAACTACAACAATACATTTCCCAAGAGCGTTAGCACAGGTCACAGGTCACTGGGACGCGTCTATTCTTTGACGCGATCTGAACAGCGGTAAACTATTAATGCGACGTCAGTACAGTGACCGCGAATGGTAAACTAATTATCTTAACAAAAGTGCATCATTAGCATTATGTTTGTTGTCTAAAACAGGAACATAATGGTACAATTTAAGATTTGAATGTTATCCGCATATAAAGGACAAACAAAACATCGTTAATTTGTAAGAAACCCCAATGAAAACGCCGCAGGGTAAGTAATATTCGCTATTGTTATGAAAATGTGATGGAATCCTATAAAAATGTGGACGCACTTGGTCACTGTGACGTTAACCGTTAACTAACTTCTGACCACCCTGTTCTGATCACTGTCTTCTACTCTCTTCCTCCCTCATCCTCCTCTCCTTCTCCTCTCTTTCACCCGCCTCCCTCCCTCTCAGTTCCCAGTGCTCAGGACCTGAAGAAAGGTCTGGTTCTGAAGGAAGAAGGCAACGGGCTGGTGAAGAGAGGAGAGCACAAGAAGGCCATCGAGAAGTACAGCCAGAGCCTCCAGTACAACCCTGCTGAGGTCACCACCTACACTAACAGGTACTGAGGTCACCACTAACAGGTACTGAGGTCACCACCTACACTAACAGGTACTGAGGTCACCACTAACGGGTACTGAGGTCACCACCTACACTAACAGGTACTGAGGTCACCACTAACAGGTACTGAGGTCACCACCTACACTAACAGGTACTGAGGTCACCAGCTACACTAACAGGTACTGAGGTCACCACTAACAGGTACTGAGGTCACCACCTACACTAACAGGTACTGAGGTCACCAGCTACACTAACAGGTACTGAGGTCACCACTAACACTAACAGGTACTGAGGTCACCACTAACAGGTACTGAGGTCACCACCTACACTAACAGGTACTGAGGTCACCACCTACACTAACAGGTACTGAGGTCACCACCTACACTAACAGGTACTGAGGTCACCACCTACACTAACAGGTACTGAGGTCACCAGCTACACTAACAGGTACTGAGGTCACCAGCTACACTAACAAGGTACTGAGGTCACCAGCTACACTAACAGGTACTGAGGTCACCACCTACACTAACAGGTACTGAGGTCACCACCTACACTAACAGGTACTGAGGTCACCAGCTACACTAACAGGTACTGAGGTCACCAGCTACACTAACAGGTACTGAGGTCACCACCTACACTAACAGGTACTGAGGTCACCACCTACACTAACAGGTACTGAGGTCACCACCTACACTAACAGGTACTGAGGTCACCACCTACACTAACAGGTACTGAGGTCACCACCTACACTAACAGGTACTGAGGTCACCACCACCTACACTAACGGGTAGTGAGGTCACCACCACCTACACTAACAGGTACTGAGGTCACCACCTACACTAACAGGTACTGAGGTCACCACCTACACTAACAGGTACTGAGGTCACCACTAACAGGTACTGAGGTCACCACCTACACTAACAGGTACTGAGGTCACCACTAACGGGTACTGAGGTCACCACTAACAGGTACTGAGGTCACCACCTACACTAACAGGTACTGAGGTCACCACCTACACTAACAGGTACTGAGGTCACCACCTACACTAACAGGTACTGAGGTCACCACCTACACTAACAGGTACTGAGGTCACCAGCTACACTAACAGGTACTGAGGTCACCACCTACACTAACAGGTACTGAGGTCACCAGCTACACTAACAGGTACTGAGGTCACCACCAGCTACACTAACAGGTACTGAGGTCACCACTAACAGGTACTGAGGTCACCAGCTACACTAACAGGTACTGAGGTCACCACCTACACTAACAGGTACTGAGGTCACCACCTACACTAACAGGTACTGAGGTCACCACCTACACTAACAGGTACTGAGGTCACCAGCTACACTAACAGGTACTGAGGTCACCACTAACAGGTACTGAGGTCACCAGCTACACTAACAGGTACTGAGGTCACCACTAACAGGTACTGAGGTCACCACCTACACTAACAGGTACTGAGGTCACCACTAACAGGTACTGAGGTCACCAGCTACACTAACAGGTACTGAGGTCACCACTAACAGGTACTGAGGTCACCAGCTACACTAACAGGTACTGAGGTCACCACTAACAGGTACTGAGGTCACCAGCTACACTAACAGGTACTGAGGTCACCACCTACACTAACAGGTACTGAGGTCACCACCTACACTAACAGGTACTGAGGTCACCAGCTACACTAACAGGTACTGAGGTCACCAGCTACACTAACAGGTACTGAGGTCACCACCTACACTAACAGGTACTGAGGTCACCACCTACACTAACAGGTACTGAGGTCACCACCTACACCAACAAGGTAGGGGTGTAACGATTCGACCTCACAACGATTAGATTAGATTAGATTACGATTCTTCAGGCAACGATTCAATGCATCATGAAATCTCTTCATTTGACCTCGATTCGATACATTTTCTATCAGTTAATTCCGCAAAACATTTTGAATACACAAATGTGGCTGGGGGAACTGATTCACTCAGCATGAATGGACTATAGGTCAATAAAAACAATACACCAAGCTTTAAGTTAACAGGATATTTTATTCCCAAAAAGTTTTTAGATTTCAGAAATTTTATGTATTATTAACTCATTCGGGGCCATCCACGTAATATTACGTTTTTCTTTTTTTCTTTTTTTTAACACTTTGATCGCCATAGGTTAAATTCATAATTTACCATCCCTAGCCAGCTCTATTTGTCTATGGAGAAGTTCCCCTTCTTTGCAGGGCTATAACTTTTTAAATTCTATTGCTAAATTGCCATTATTATGGCCCATTCAATGTCCTATATCCATTGTTCAGGGTGTAGCAACGTTAAACTTTTTCATTCACATATTCATACTAAAATATGGTCTAAAGTATAAGTATGTTTTTATCGTTTTCTGCAGCTTTCTCCAGAACTTGATTTATAGCTCCAAATGCATTATATTGATGATGAAATACAGTTTGATAGCAATCGGCGCGAGATAAAAAAAAAATCAACTGGACGTGGTTCTAGAAGTTACTACGTATCATCTGATGATGACCGGATGGGCGGGGGGGGGCATTTATAATTCCGTGGGCAACGTTATACCATTCGTCTAATGTGGGTCATATGTTCATCATAGCAGTTTATATGGAACACGTTAGAATATAATGCTGCAACTCACCGTGGCTTCCTCGCGCCGCTGGCAGATGAGCGTGGAACAGAATTTTTTCTATTATGGGATGGAGAAATGCCCGATCCATTTCCAGGTTGTATAATAGTATATACGTCCAAATCATGTTGTTTTTTCGAGTTATTTGCACCGATCGATGTTCACTGTGTCAAGACGGAGTCTCTCTAACGATAGCGAGTGCCCGGACGACATATGGATGAGCACTTCTGGTTCAAAGGGTAATTTCCGGTTGGCGATCTGCCGATCGGCCACCAAATGGCGCTCTTGAACCGCTAGAGAGTTGAGTGGAGCTTTGCAGTGTATCTCAGGGCTCCGGAGGGGAAATATGATTTCGATCACAGATTTTTGAAATATTGATATCAAAGACGAGTTACGGCGTCTTCGGCAAAATGAGCATGGCTAGGAATGACGTCTAAACTCGTCATCGGCGACCATAGTGTTAATATCCTATTCACTGCCACAGAGCTGTATTTTGGCTGGAAAAGGCATATTGGGAGTCAGAAGGTGCAGTACCGGCCAGATCCTGGTAGTGGCGCTGTCTCGAGAATGCAGTAACCCCTGTTGCAGACCAGGTGTCTCACTGAAATCTTTCCGGGCGGACAGTCACTTTACCTTAACGTAGAATCCTTTCAGGGTTGCCTATTGAAATACTGTACACGTGTGTGTGTGTGTTGTGCGCGTTTGTCTATGCCTGGGCCATCTAATCTGTCATGATGTGCTCTTTCCTTGTCTCCATGACCGTATTGTGCCCTGTATCCCTATCTTATGTCCTACTATATCTGTGTGTGTGTGTGCAGGGCCCTGTGCTACATCTCGGTGAAGCAGTACAAGGACGCCGTGAGAGACTGCGATGAGGCTCTGAGGCTGGACAACGGCAGCATCAAGGCTCTGTACAGGAGAGCTCAGGCCCACAGGCAGCTCAAGGTAACAGTCAGACAGCAGCAGCAGCATCTCTGTACAGGAGAGCTCAGGCCCACAGGCAGCTCAAGGTAACAGTCAGACAGCAGCAGCATCTCTGTACAGGAGAGCTCAGGCCCACAGGCAGCTCAAGGTAACAGTCAGACAGCAGCAGCAGCATCTCTGTACAGGAGAGCTCAGGCCCACAGGCAGCTCAAGGTAACAGTCAGACAGCAGCAGCATCAAGGCTCTGTACAGGAGAGCTCAGGCCCACAGGCAGCTCAAGGTAACAGTCAGGCAGCAGCAGCAGCATCTCTGTACAGGAGAGCTCAGGCCCACAGGCAGCTCAAGGTAACAGTCAGACAGCAGCAGCAGCATCTCTGTACAGGAGAGCTCAGGCCCACAGGCAGCTCAAGGTAACAGTCAGACAGCAGCAGCAGCATCTCTGTACAGGAGAGCTCAGGCCCACAGGCAGCTCAAGGTAACAGTCAGACAGCAGCAGCAGCATCTCTGTACAGGAGAGCTCAGGCCCACAGGCAGCTCAAGGTAACAGTCAGACAGCAGCAGCAGCATCTCTGTACAGGAGAGCTCAGGCCCACAGGCAGCTCAAGGTAACAGTCAGGCAGCAGCAGCAGCATCTCTGTACAGGAGAGCTCAGGCCCACAGGCAGCTCAAGGTAACAGTCAGACAGCAGCAGCAGCAAGGCTCTGTACAGGAGAGCTCAGGCCCACAGGCAGCTCAAGGTAACAGTCATACTGCTATAGTATATATATAATAATATACAACTGATATGTAATACTCAACTGGTCTATGTAATACACAACTAATATATATATAATTTACATTACATTTACATTTAGTCATTTAGCTGACGCTTTTATCCAAAGCGACTTACAAGTTCTGTACAATGAGTTAGCAGGAAGGGTACAGCTCAAGCAGCTGAGGGTCAGTATGATTGTTCGTCAAACGGTGTCGAACTTGAGTACTACAGTCTTGAGTGCATAGTAGTATAGACATATTAGCATAGTAGTATAGGCATAGTAGATTACTTGGTAGTAGGGATGCACCGATCCGACTTTTTCAGTCCCGATACCGATACCTGGCTTTGGGTATTGGCCGATACTAGGGGTGTAACGATGCGACCTCACAACGATTAATTTCGATTACGATTATTCAGGCAACGATTCAATGCATCATGAAATCTCTTCATTTGACCACGATTCTATTCATTTTCTATCAGTTAATTCCCCCCAAAATGTTGAATACACAAATGTGGCTGGGGGAACTGATTCACTCAGCATGAATGGACTATAGGTCAATAAAAACAATACACAAAAAAAAAATTAAAAAAAAATGTCCCAGATTAATTTAGATTATAATCTATTCTAACGTTTTCAAATCGATGCAGTTGAATCATCACTTTAGAATCGATGCATTTCGATTAATCGATGCATCGTTACACCCCTAGCCGATACCGATCCGATACCCATACCATTATCTGAAATGAAAATCCAAAAAAAAATAATCTAACCCTAACTAACCTTACTGTCATGCACTTGTCCTAATATACTAACCTACACTGTAGCACTCAACACTTTCATGAACATTGTTACTCAGCTGATAGAGTTGTGCCCTTCCTGATGGCTTGTCGTACAGAACTTGTAAGTTGTTTTGGATAAAAGAGTCAGCTAAATGTAAATACCCATTGTTCAATTAATTAACTATGCCTCACTGGGATCATTCTTTTGTGCAAGGCAACATCAGGCTTGACTTAAAACGTACTTTCCTAATTTAGTGAAACTAAATGTTACAAATTAACACATAGATACAAATGTACTGAATTGTTATTTCTTATTTTATTTCTTATTATATATCAAATAAAAATTCCGATGTATATATATATTTTTTTTACCGATACCCGATCCAGCTATTTTAGTGATATCGGGGCCGATATTCGATATCAATATCAGATCGGTGCATCCCTACTTAGTAGCAAAGTGCATAATACTAAAAGACGATATGAAGGTTAGTACTTTTTCTTTTTTTTTCAGATATTGATTGTGTTTTTAGTCTATGCCGGAAAATAATATATTATGTACACAATATACAACTAGTATTTAATATGTAATATAGTATATTTGTTTAATATGTAATATAGTATATTTATTTAATATGTAATATAGTATATTTATTTAATACGTAATATAGTAGATTTATTTAATACGTAATATAGTATATTCATTTAATACGTTGTTGTGGCTGATGGTTGTTTAACACAGCAGGAGACGATATTTCCAATTGTAACAAGTAGGTAATTTATTTAGGAAAAGAAGTTCTTAACAGCAGAAGCTATGGATCGAGCAGAGGATCACCACAGCTTGAACAAAAAACACTCTAACTCCCAATCCCTCTGCTTGTCCCCTAAATCCCCTCTCAGTCCTGCCCCCCCATGACAGATATGATGACGTATCATATCATGTCAGATCTGACATGACGTACATTAAGATGATACGTAGATTTAACATCGGAGAGAGATAAGAACATTAAGAACATGAAGAGAGATAAACAAGATATGATGTACACACACGATATGATGTAAAACATTAAGAACATTGAAGAGAGAGTGAGATGTGTGTGTGTGTGTGTGTGTGTATGTGTGTGTGTGTCTGTGTGTGTGTGCGTCTGCGTACAGACGTATGTGTATTGTATGTGTGTATTGTGTCACAGGGAATGTGTGTGTGTGTGTGTGTGTCGGTGTGTATGTCTGTGCGACTGTGTGTCTGTGTGTGTGTGTGTGTGTGTGTCTGTGTGACTGTGTGTGTCTGTGTGTCTGTGTGTGTGTGCTGTGCCTGTGTGTGTGTGCTGTGTATGTGTGTGTCCGTGTGTCTGTGTGTGTGTGCTGTGTCTGTGTGTGTGTGCTGTGTATGTATGAAAGAGAGAAAAGAACAAGATATGAAAGCGATACGATGTACGAGATTACAAGCACACAACGTGCCGTACTGAAATGTCCATCTGTCCAAGTTGTTTTAAGAACGTCAGCCAGACCGTCTTTCAGCACTGCTAGTTGACCTATATTAAACTAGTCCACCCCATACACATTTTCCACAACATTCCCCCATTTGGGGCTATCCCTAGTCCCACCCAAATCATATAACCAAGAAAATGTGAACGTCTAACTAAACGAGAAACCATATTTATATAATAAAAGTTTAAATGGCTGATCTAAACAAGAAACCTAGCCATATAATAAATTTTAAATGTCTAACTAAACAAGAAACCTTACTTCATTCACTGGACCCCTAACGGACCAACAAAGGCTGACTACCGTTCTCACAATAAACACAAAACCGCTCAAAACAAGAGTAATAATAAAACATCAAAAAAAATACCCCAATTTATAATCCTAACCTGACAGACAAATCCCCCCAACCTCCACCACTTACCAAATGAGCCACAGTTCCGGCCGGAAACCGCGACTCTCATCAGGGAAAGGAGAAGTTGACCGTCAGAACTAAACATAGAACATCCCTCCCAAAAAAAATGACATTGTCTCTTCCATAACATTGAGTCCCAGTGTCCATCGCTCAGCCCCCCTTCCATGCCCACGCCATAGTCTCCTCACCGTATTGCCAAAAGTCACATTTTGCCAATACAGCAACCACCACGCCACACCTCCAGTCCTCGTAGAAGCATGTCCCCATGCCTGGACGGGAGGCGCTGGTACCGACCTCACCACGTGTCCCCCCATCTTCGACGGGAGGTGCCCATCTTGCCCACTGCGTTAGCCCCCCCCTTTGTCCCTCCAGTCCCCAGAACCGATCCCCAGACCACTTCTTCTCAATGCTTCCTCAGGCTCAGAACCGACACTCTGCCGATGCCCCTTCCCATTCCGGTTTGACCAGGACCACGAGTAAAATAAACAAAAAATAATAATAAAAAAAAATAAAAAATAATGCAATGATTTTCAATGGTTGCAATCTCTATGCCGAAGGATCATTAGAAAATCAGACTAAAATTCCTAGTTAAAGGAATAAACCAACAAAACTGCACTCAGACCATCCCCCGTCACTCTTAAAGGAAAGAACCAACAAAAAGAAAATGTCCCTACCTCACCATACCCCTAATCCTCTATCCCCTCGTCTCCCTCTAAGGCAGCATAAAGCTGAGGATATGGCCCGATTTGTGGCTCAATCTCTTTCTGTCCCACCATCAGCATTTGGCTCGTTACGTGTGAAGTTACCAGCCTACCCAAGAGAGGCATACCACAACAGAAAAGGAGAACCAATATCAACCCTGCCACCCCAATGGATATCCCCGTCTGCATCACTATGCTTCCCCACTGTCCCAATCTTTCCAACACCCCACTCCCCCACCATTCTTCATTCCGGCCAGAATTCCCCCTCAACTCCTCCCTCAAATCCTTCAGCTTAGCCATGGCCTCGGAGAACTTTCCCCCTGGCCCCACATTCGTCGGAATGAATGTGCAGCAGTACTGTCCAAACATGGAACAGACTCCACCCTTCTCCGCCATTAACCAGTTCAGAGCCTGTCTATTCTGCCACGCCACCGTACTGGTCGCGTGCATCTGGTCCCCCATTGCATCCAACGCCTCCTCGGTGTAGTTGAGATACCGCTGCTGATTGTAAAACAAATAGTTGATCCACCCGGTGTTCTTATTGACCGATATCCATGGCAGAATAGACTCAAACCCTGCCGCAATCTCATTCTTAGCCATGAACTCGGCTGGAATGCCCCTTGGCTGTCCTATGCTGTCCAGATACACCCTTGGGTCTGCCTTGTAGCTACGCTTCGTTCGAGAGATAGGAGACTCAGAAGGTCCTTCCGTCACTGATAATGGTAGGACCACCATTGGCATGATCGCCTGAACCCGGGCACATCTACCTGACCAATCTAAAGGAAGTGTATTCCTCAACCTCCTACCGCCGCAGAGCCAGTATTGGTCCGCCAGTGCCATATCCTGGACATGAAAAGGGCAAGCTACAGGCCGTGGGTTGGTATCCACTCCCTTTAACACGACCCTGTGTCCACACTTTCCTTCTTTCGTGCAGTTAGTCGTGATGCTCCAAATAGTAGTGCACCGCCCCTCTGCCACCTCCCCTACATCCCGGGTCCCCTCCTTTTGCAAGCACTCGAAATCCTTGGTCAGCCATAGTTTGACACCTCTGGGTATTGGCAACCCCGTCGCTACCCCCTGCACACGTACATCCAATTTCCTACAACGTTCCCGCATAGTGACATCCTTGAAATCCGTGACGTTTCCTGCCGCCTTAAAACGACTAGAGCCGAGAAACCCCAAACACTCTGCCTCGCACCAAGGGCGACTATTATGGGGCCCCTCCCATGCCTCTGCGTCCCTGTCACACTGAGCCCAACTGAACTTCGTGCCCTTCACCAGCAGCCTATCCGGACGTGCCTTGGAGCAGACATAACAATCCTCTATCTGATTCTGCGCGCTCGTGTACTGGACCCACTTAAACCACTCATTCCCTAAAGCCGCCCTATACATCGGGTCAGCCTCCGGGTCTTCCTCGTCATAGTCATAGTCGCCCCCATCTTGTTCCCCGGAAGGAAGCAAACCCCTCAACCTGGCCCAGAGTGAGCCCACTGAGTCCCTCAACGTTCCGGCTGTCCTCTGGAACATATCCTGTCCCCCCACCTCTTCCGACTCAGTGTCCTTGACCTCCCTTTTTCCCCTCACCCCTGTCCCCTGTGATTGGTTCGGGACAGGCTCAACCCTCCTATCTACCCCCACAACCCGATCCTAGTTAGTATAGTGGTCAGTATCCCCGCCTGTCACGCGGGAGACCGGGGTTCAATTCCCCGACTGGGAACCAAATGGGGGAATGTTGTGGCTGATGGTTGTTTAACACAGCAGGAGACGATATTTCCAATTGTAACAAGTAGGTAATTTATTTAGGAAAAGAAGTTCTTAACAGCAGAAGCTATGGATCGAGCAGAGGATCACCACAGCTTGAACAAAAAACACTCTAACTCCCAATCCCTCTGCTTGTCCCCTAAATCCCCTCTCAGTCCTGCCCCCCCATGACAGATATGATGACGTATCATATCATGTCAGATCTGACATGACGTACATTAAGATGATACGTAGATTTAACATCGGAGAGAGATAAGAACATTAAGGACATGAAGAGAGATAAACAAGATATGATGTACACACACGATATGATGTAAAACATTAAGAACATTGAAGAGAGAGTGAGATGTGTGTGTGTGTGTGTGTGTGTGTCTGTGTGTGTGTGCGTCTGCGTACAGACGTATGTGTATTGTATGTGTGTATTGTGTCACAGGGAATGTGTGTGTGTGTGTGTGTGTGTGTGTGTGTGTGTGTCGGTGTGTATGTCTGTGCGACTGTGTGTGTCTGTGTGTGTGTGTCTGTGTGACTGTGTGTGTCTGTGTGTCTGTGTGTGTGTGCTGTGCCTGTGTGTGTGTGCTGTGTATGTGTGTGTCCGTGTGTCTGTGTGTGTGTGCTGTGTCTGTGTGTGTGTGCTGTGTATGTATGAAAGAGAGAAAAGAACAAGATATGAAAGCGATACGATGTACGAGATTACAAGCACACAACGTGCCGTACTGAAATGTCCATCTGTCCAAGTTGTTTTAAGAACGTCAGCCAGACCGTCTTTCAGCACTGCTAGTTGACCTATATTAAACTAGTCCACCCCATACACATTTTCCACAACAACGTAATATAGTCTATTTATTTAATACGTAATATAGTATATTTATTGAATACGTAATATAGTATATTTATTTAATGCGTAATATAGTATATTAATTTAATATGTAATATAGTATATTATTTATCTAATACGTAATATAGTATATTTATTTAATACGTAATATAGTATATTTATTTAATACCTAATGTATATTTATTTAATAGGTAATATAGTTTATTTAATACGTAATATAGTATATTTATTTAATACGTAATATTGTATATTTATTTAATAGGTAATATAGTATATTTATTTAATACGTAATATAGTATATTCATTTAATACGTAATATAGTATATTTATTTAATACGTAATATAGTATATTTATTTAATACGTAATATAGTATATTCATTTAAAGGGGACATGCGTTGCTATTCCTAGCACTATTTGGGCAACTTTACACAATTCCTGTGAGTCTATTGAAGACATCTGTAAGTTTTTTTTTTTTTTTTTAAATGCATTGTTTTATATTTCTAATCAAGTACTCAAACCCATAATTTTTCAGCTTCAAGATTTCAGGCTGTTATGGCCCCGACCATAAGCACTTTGAGTGACAGTCAGTCCACACAGTCTGCGACTGGTAGACAGAGAGAGATAGAGAGAGAGGGAGGGGGTGGGAGAGAGAGAGAGAGGGAGGGGGTGAGAGGGAGAGGGAGAGAGAGAGAGAGAGAGAGAAAAAAAAAAAAGACAGGTCGTTATTGATAAGGCCCCCTCCCTCCCTCTCTCCTCTTCTCCCTCTCGGTGTGTGCTGCGCGGCAGGCCCCCCCCCCCCCCCCCCCCCGTGCTCCCGAATGCTCTCTATCTCTCTCTCTCTCTCTCCCTCCAGAGTGCATGCAGAGTATGAGGAAGTGGTTTCCACTCGCTGTGTACAGTCAGTCTAGGTAGATTGTGGGCGGGCATTAGCTACAACCACAGAGCCAATCACATCACTGTCTGCTACCCAGAGCCTGAGTGACGTCACGCAGGCCTTCAAATCAGGATGGCCTAATTTACTGGAGCAGGAAATGATCTGAGCTGAATCAGAGCAATCCGCCAATATGGTATTTAGACACTAAAACACATTGATACTAACTCCTATTACTATAATACAATGCTAGAGACTGAAAAATGACATTTATAATGCATGTCACCTTTAATACGTAATATAGTATATTTATTTAATACGTGATATTGTATATTTATTTAATACGTAATATAGTATATTTATTTAATATGTAATATAGTATATTTATTTAATACATAATATAGTATATTCATTTAATACGTAATATAGTATATTGCTTTTAATGACTGTGAATCAGCCCTGGGCTTCTTTCCTCCTGCATAAAAAGGTTCATAACAGCTACACGGTGAATAAATAACACCAGAACAAAAGGTTCATAACAGCGACACAGTGAATAGATAACACCCGAACAAAAGGTTCATAACAGCGACACAGTGAATAGATAACACCTGAACAAAAGGTTCATAACAGCTACACAGTGAATAGATAACACCCGAACAAAAGGTTCATAACAGCTACACAGTGAATAGATAACACCTGAACAAAAGGTTCATAACAGCGACACAGTGAATAGATAACACCCGAACAAAAGGTTCATAACAGCTACACAGTGAATAGATAACACCTGAACAAAAGGTTCATAACAGCTACACAGTGAATAAATAACACCCGAACAAAAGGTTCATAACAGCTACACAGTGAATAAATAACACCTGAACAAAAGGTTCATAACAGCGACACAGATAACACCCGAACAAAAGGTTCATAACAGCGACACTGTGAATAGATAACACCCGAACAAAAGGTTCATAACAGCGACACTGTGAATAGATAACACCCGAACAAAAGGTTCATAACAGCGACACAGATAACACCCGAACAAAAGGTTCATAACAGTGACACTGTGAATAGATAACACCCAAACAAAAGGTTCATAACAGCGACACTGTGAATAGATAACACCTGAACAAAAGGTTCATAACAGCTACACAGTGAATAGATAACACCCGAACAAAAGGTGCATAACAGCGACACTGTGAATAGATAACACCTGAACAAAAGGTTCATAACGGCGACACAGTGAATAGATAACACCCGAACAAAAGGTTCATAACAGCGACACAGTGAATAGATAACACCTGAACAAAAGGTTCATAACGGCGACACAGTGAATAGATAACACCAGAACAAAAGGTTCATAACAGCTACACAGTGAATAGATAACACCCGAACAAAAGGTTCATAACGGCGACACAGTGAATAGATAACACCCGAACAAAAAGGTTCATAACAGCGACACAGTGAATAGATAACACCTGAACAAAAAGGTTCATAACAGCGACACAGTGAATAAATGACTTGCTTGTTGTTTCTCCTCAGGACATTAAATCCTGTGTAGATGACCTCAACACCCTGCTGAAGGTCGAACCAAAGAACACTGCTGCCGTCAACCTACTGCAGGAAGTACAGAAGAAGAAGTGAGCACAGGCCAGGAAGTGATCATGTGACTTGACTGCTGGTGGACATCTCAGAACCATTAGAAGGAGGAGTCATGGACCCCATGAGAGTCAGACATTGTGTTTTGGGCTGATCCAAAGATGTCTACAACATGAGGACGCTGGGTGGACAGGCGAGCCTACAGTCTAGATAATATTATAATGAGGTGTTGTCATGAATATTCAGGAGAGGGTTACTGGTTGATTTGGTTGGAGGAGAGGTTTATTTGAAAAAAAACGTAAACTACTCGGCTCATTACTTCGTAGAGAATGATCTGTAGCCTTCTTGATTTTCCATTACTAATCCAAAGCTTTTCCATTACTAATCCAAAGCTTTTCCATTACTAGTCCCCTATAAAGTGGTATTTTATAAGGGTGGGGAAGATACTGAGTAGCAGCCACTAGATGTCACTAGGACACCGCCAGAACAATGTGGCGCTTACCATAGGAAACGCTGTACCATCGAACTAAGTTCCGATCAAACGGTCAAAGTAGGCGTTGCCGATCAAATATGACTCAATTACCATTAAGAATGTTGTCGGAAACATTTTAGGTTCAACTTTAGGTAGAAAAAGAGAAAGTTGACAAGTGAACAAGCCGCTTTTTTTTATTTTAGAGAACGCAAGCAGAGAACCAGGGACCTCCCACTAGCAGCACATTTATCAAACGGTTATGTTTTGTTGTTTTGTTTGTTTACCGGTATGTTACTTGTAGCCTCATGTAACGTATGAACAGAAGACAAAGTTTACGTTAATGTTTCACCATCGTCGTATTAGTTATTAATCTTGCATAGACACAAAGAGATACATTACCTCATCGCTACGCATCCTGCAAACAGAAAAATAGTCTTGCATCTTTCTTTCACTTGCTTCCAAAGGTGCCGCTAGCCAGATCAAGATCTTTTACGAAATGCAGTCTTCATTCTGGGGAAAAAGCTACCACTTTTGTCCAGAGAGGCCGCCAAAATCAACACAAAATTAAAGTTCTACTTTAAAGAATTGCAATACATATCGAATCAGCATCCAAGTATCGCGACGGTATGGAATCAGGGGATAAGCGTATCATCTCAACCCTAGTATTTTACTTGTTTTCTTTTGTTTTTCCATGACCGGAAGGTTTGTCTTTCATTTTCCAGATGTGTGGGTGGGAAGCCATGTCTATGGGGAATATATTAGTACTATTTATCAATGGGAACACCAAGGAGACCTCTAGTAGCAGACTGTCCACATCCCCACCTGACAGTGTCTGACTCCATCACGGTGATGACTCCTCCTGACCTGAACCGTCCGCCGAACCGGGACCCAGCCTTCTGTCCTCGTCTGTCCCATGTCCTCCCATGTCCTCCCTAGGAAGAGACGGACCACAGGTGGCTCCTTATGCTACCCAACTACTGTTCCCCAAGCTGTCATGCAATATATTCTGTGTCTTCTAGTTGTGTTTGACTTCTGAACGAGTTCCAATAGTGTGTTGTCCCTTTAATCATGGCTTCGAAATGTTCTCTTTTTGTTTTTTTAACTTTTGCCTATAAAAGGTTGTTTTGCGTTTTCAACCCTTAGCTTTGTGAACCCTGCTGGTTCCTCCAGAGATTTACAGCCACAGGCGGGAAGTTAGCATCACATGACCTGAATCTGAACATATAATATTAACACGTGCTTCTATCTTACGAAGGGCTCGCTGCATGTGTGGAATGTGGTCTCAAATCAAAAGATATCAAATGCAAGTCTCCTTCGAAAACAATCCAAGGCTAAATTAAAATGCCTTTATTTTACTTGGCGATGTGTATTTAAAATGACCAACACGTTGTGTTCATCAGGGTCTTGAAGACCTAAATGAACGCAATGCGTTGGTAATTTATTTGGTCACTTATTAAAGACTCCATTGTTTCATATTGTCTGAGAGTAGATTTGATTCATCCGCCCGCTAGCAGCACATTCATCCAATCGGTTGCATTTCTATCGGGATTGTCGTGGAATATTTTAAAGGAGCCAAGATGGTGAACTGTAGAAATTCAGATAGTAGTTTATTTTCTGTGGCCACAGAAAGTATCCTCGGTTTACAATCGGAGACGAGTGAAACACGAGTGTCTGACCAGAAAGTAAGAGCGACCTCTGGTCAGACTTACAATGAAATACACAGTTTGACATGACGACAAAAGATGACATTAATAACACATATGACAAAAATGGAAAACATAGATGAGATTAGGGGTTTTGTCGTATCTGACACATGATTGACATGAAGACAACAAGAAAAGAACAAGATGTGATTTTCTTGGACATGTCATATCTAAGTCAATCTGTCCTGACCGTTAAGTTGTTTTATGAACACGGTCAGACTGTCGCCTAGTGTCTTGACTAGTTAAAACTAAAAGCTTTGTACAGAGACATATGTATTAAGAACAGAGAAACATGACATTTTTCTATAACGGGATACATGCACACAATGTTCACGTAACATGCCCAACGGGCAGGACCACTACAGTCCCCCCTCCTGGTCAAATTAATGAACAATCATTAAGAAGAAAGTACCACATACCCACAAACAAGCCAAATAGTTACTCATAATAAAGATATCAAAACCATATCAAGTCATATCCTATACTGGGGTTCCCAAACTTTTCAGGCCGGGACCCAGAAAATAAGGCGTCAGAGAGCCGCGGCCCAATGCAGATCGGCTGGCTTTTTTTTCTTTTTTTTGCCAGGCGACCGATTTTTTTTGCCAAATATCACTTCAATCCTATTAAGTTAGTTCAAGTTAGTTATTCATTTATATGTGCTATTTATGAGAGGGCTAACTTGTTGCAAAATAATAATGATAATAATAATAGCCTCATTAAAATACTATTGTTGCTTCGGTTGTTTTCAGCGTTTTATGTGCATAATCTGTTATTTAGTTTGAAATGTTCGTTGAAATAAGTAGATTTTTTGTTTATTTATTAAGTTAATATAAAACCATATAGTCACATTTTAGAATACAATAGAATATAATTTTAGAATACAACTAGAAACACTGTCCTAGCCTGCTTCTAAGTTCAGTGGCATGAAAAAAAAAATTATTTGGAAATCATCTCGTGGCCCTCCCGTGGCTGCTCGCGGCCCACCTTTGGGTCGCGCCCCCGACTTTGGGAACCACTGTAGCACCACTGAATCCTTACCTCTCTTTGCTGTTAAAATAAAATGGCAAATGGTGCATTTATATAGCGCTTTTATCCAAAGCACTTTACAATTTGTTCCTCTCATTTTACCCATTCACTCACATTCACACACCCGACGGCGGAGGCAACCATGCAAGGTGCCAACCTGCTCATCGGGAGCAGTTGGGGGTTAAGTGTCTTATTGCTCAAGGACATGCTGCCCGAGAGGAGCGGGAATCGCACCGGGAACCTCCGGATTACCAGACGACTGCTCTACCTCCCGAGCCACCGCCCCCCCCCCCCCCCCCCCCCCCCGACAATAACATTTGGTCATATGAAGTCTAAAGCAGGCCTGTATTATTTTGGTTAAATCGATCTACTCTGCAAACTGCCATGATCTGAGTCCTGCAGTCTAATTTACATCCATGAGGCCCGTTGGATACATTTATAAAACATCCATAAACTCCACAACATGGCTTGCAACGGTCTTTTGAATTCATTGGGTCATTAATGTTCACAAGCAACTCCCATTACAGCTGTGCAAGCAGTTTAGGTTGGATCATGAACAAGCCTCATTTAGTAACCGTTCATCGTTCAACTGGAGCGCTTTGGGTTCTGTTAACCACTGAACTGCCCTCATTCGTCCCTCATTCTCCGTCTGGAGCCAGGATCAGTAGCCTCTCAGCCGACAGGGTCACCTTCTCACTCTTCAGCTCTCCGTCTGGATCCAGGATCAGTAGCCTCTCAGCCGACAGGGTCACCTTCTCACTCTTCAGCTCTCCGTCTGGATCCAGGATCAGTAGCCTCTCAGCCGACAGGGTCACCTTTCTCACTCTTCAGCTCTCCATCTGGATCCAGGATCAGTAGCCTCTCAGCCGACAGGGTCACCTTTCTCACTCTTCAGCTCTCCGTCTGGATCCAGGATCAGTAGCCTCTCAGCCGACAGGGTCACCTTTCTCACTCTTCAGCTCTCCATCTGGATCCAGGATCAGTAGCCTCTCAGCCGACAGGGTCACCTTCTCACTCTTCAGCTCTCCATCTGGATCCAGGATCAGTAGCCTCTCAGCCGACAGGGTCACCTTTCTCACTCTTCAGCTCTCCATCTGGATCCAGGATCAGTAGCCTCTCAGCCGACAGGGTCACCTTCTCACTCTTCAGCTCTCCATCTGGATCCAGGATCAGTAGCCTCTCAGCCGACAGGGTCACCTTCTCACTCTTCAGCTCACGGTCTCTCTTTACCGACAGATTTGATGAAACACATGACAGAAGGTGTTTTGACATAAACAAGTTTGATAATGTGTGAGTTATTGAGTGATTGTTATTATTATTACTGGTCATCGTTGGAGTGCAAAGGCAGACAGGCTGGTTGGTACAAGACACCAGCAACACGGCTCCATACAGTGGTGGGCATGAGGTGACTGACCTCATAGACATATAAAGGCTAGATGACTCACCCGCGCTGCTGGTCAATGGAGGCCGACGTTGCCACATGGCGGCCATCTTGCCACAGGCAGCACGCCCACTCATAACATGAATGTCTATGGTCAGTTTTTCAGCGAGTTAAGAGTATTTTTCACTCACCTTACAACAGCTACCATAGAGTAGTAGACTGTGACAAGATGGCCACCGGTGAACTACGCTGGAGACTCCGCCTTGCACCAGCTAGTTATGTAAGGGATAATGTATAGCTACGAGGTCATTGTCGCAAAATAATTGACCGACACGGAGTTTAGAATACCGAGACTTCCGGTTTGACAGCAATATGTAGCAGGCGCGTTTGGTTACAGCTCCGCTCCCGTCAGCGTTAATTTCGTTTAAAAACCTTATTTGAACAACACTAATGAAATTAAACCACATCGTATATATTAAATAAGACCTTCTACTAACTATATCAAAAGAAATAAAGATTCAACATGGAACCTAAGGACAAGAAAAAGAGTGGAAGGAAAGAAACTCGGAATAGACAGTACAACGGCGCAAGTCATGACACGCTCTCATGATACAGCAGCCGCCAGTACAACAGTGCCGTTGTTGACTAGCCCCGTCGGGGAGACAGTAGCGGATAACATACCGGGACCGACGACGACTAGCCCCGAGAGGGTGACAGCAGACGACGATATAACGGTAACGACGGGGACAAACACCGTGAGAGAGAAAGCAGTGGAATTTGAGAAGAAAATTTCCGTTAAATCCAGAATCACTGCAGTGGAGAACACGGTGCTAGGAATTACATTGAAAGTACAAGAGAACGAGAAGACTGTTAACGATGGATTCACAGAGGTAGCGGAGGAGATAAAACAGGTGGAAAAAGCGCTTTGGAAGAAAATACAAGACATCGAAAAGGAAGCAATGGAGAGGCGGCTCGAGATCGAACGCTACTACCGTAGAAATAATATCCGTATTGTGGGATTGGATGAATCAGTCAATTGCACAATTGACGACTTATTTCCAACTGTGTTAGCAGGAATTCTAGGTACACATATCCTACCCACAGCGCCGTTAGTGGACCAATGTTACAGAGTCGGTACATGAGACCAAAAAGGCAACGGGCCGAGGGTTATCATTGCTACTCTGTGCAAGACAGAAATAAGAGATGCGATCATCAGAGGGGCACGCAATCAATGGGGGAAACTGAAATATGGTGACAAACCAGTGTTTTTCTACGAGGATCTATGCAAGGAGGCCATTGCTCTATGTGTCCCCTACAAAGATGTGCTGCAGAGATTATACAAGAGAAATCTTAAGCCAAGCCTTCGGTACCTGGCCCTCCTATCCATCTTGGGGGAAAATGGTAATAGGCTCGGATTACACTCGCCTAAAGACGCAGATGAATACATGAAGAAACATGAAACTGGTTCCCCGGGGCCGGTCGCAACATAGGCTCGAATCAGAAGATAAGCCTAATCATCTCTCTCTTTTTCTCAATTTTTTACTCTTTGTATTTTATTATTTTTATTAGAATGACTTTACCACGGCTCATCAAAAGCAACAGCTGATATGCATGTTGGCAACACTGAGGCACAAAGTGTTTAATACGGATCAATAGGCATTATATTTATAGACTTCTGGTCTCTGAGGAGGCAATAATCCAATATTGACATTGGGAACACTCTGGAATATTCTGGACTCTTCTCTCGACTACTCGGGGCACAATGGAATATGCTGGAAAACACTAGTAGGTCATAACTCCTGGGTCGGAAGATCATTCTGGAACATAACAGCAGTGTTTACGAATTTACAACCTTCTAGAATATACTGCACTCATACAATGAAGGCCTGTAACTTTAACATCCAGTATTTATATGCATATGATCCAGTGACGGAAGTTCAATAAGGTTTTAAAAACTTCAGCCACATCTAAAGGTATAAGCATGACAAGTTTATTCTAATATTTTAAACAATTACTCTACTGCTTTAGGGATTTGCATAATTTAGCTCTACATTTTTTTTTCTTTTTTTCTTACTTATTTTTTCTCTGTTGAGTTTTATTTTAATTCTCACTTTTTTATGGTGTTAGTATTTTTCTCCACTCTTTTCTTTTTTCTGATGGTTCCAACATAAGTTAGTAGAAGGTTCAAATGAATATATCAATGAAGGTATATTTTTCATTTTTCACACTATTGTTATTACATTAATGGGAAGGCGCAAGACCAAAAGTGACATTCTATTGAATTAGAATGAAAGTTTTAGATCCTATGGCAATTAGCATAGGAAGATTAGGGTTAGTAAGCTCATTTTGGGCAACCCGTGGCTTAAGGGAGGGAGTCATACGCGTAGGATGTGTCTATGGAACACAGTCCTGTACGACTCCCGGAGGGAGGGGGAATTAGGGGATTATTATTTGTATATATGTATGTTTTTAAGCTCGGCTCTCAACGGGACCTCAATAGTTGGATGTATATCTATTGTAGCTTCGCACTCCAGAAGCATTACCAACAACTACACAACAACATGTATAGATTATGGCTAGTTTGAATATAATGATCTGGAACACAATAAATAATCAACACAAACGCAAAAGCGTGCTCACACTGATGAAAAAATAACAGGTTGACGTGGCTCTGCTAAGCGAAACGCACATTTTAGAGAAAGACATGGATACGTTAGCGGACAACACATATCATAACATTAGTCACTCTTCCTTTGGAACGAGAACTCGTGGAGTTGCCATAGTCGTTAGACGGAAGTTGAATATTGAATTGAAGGGAGTATGGTCTGATGCAGATGGTCGGATAACTATAGCTAAGATTGTACACAAGAACAGGAAAATAGCGTTGGTAGCGGTATACGCCCCAGATTTGTACGAAGTTAGTTTCTTCACTACACTTACCAGAGCAATGTTAGACCTTCCTGAATACTTGTTTATAATTGGTGCGGATTTTAATGCCATTTGGAATCCAAGGATGGACAAATCTTACCCCTCCTTTTCCAACGAACAAAAAAATTCATCTAATGCTTTAAAGGATTGGTCGAAGATTACAGGTGTAAATTACTTATGGCGATCACTCAACCCCACGACCCGGAAGTACTCTTGTCGATCTGCGAGACATAACACATTATCCAGAATAGATTATGTTTTTGCATCCCCGAGACTATTTGATAACTATGATGTGGAAATGATACCCAATGCATTATCAGATCACTGTTATTTACTCCTAAAAGGAACATTTGGTATACTATCATCCCGAGCCCCAAGATGGCGATTTAACTCAATGCTGCTTAATAACAAGGAATTCATTACACAAATCAAAGAAGCTCTTACAGTATTCCTACGGAGGAACGCGAACTCGGTGCAGGACCCT
This sequence comes from Notolepis coatsorum, assembly GCF_963971535.1. NCBI lineage: Eukaryota > Metazoa > Chordata > Actinopteri > Aulopiformes > Paralepididae > Notolepis > Notolepis coatsorum. The sequence continues at coordinate 176,354,515 of NC_140170.1, read as the reverse complement.
AGAATATTATAGATGTCGGTAAAGGGAATGATCAAGGATTTCACTGATAGCTTTTCCTCCAAAATACGCAAGAATCGATGCTCAAAACTGGCTGAACTGGAAACGCTTTATTCAACGTTATTTAATTCTTTACAATGCAACAACTCGGTTCGACTGGAAAATCAAGTTAATGTACTAAAAAAAGAGATTAACACCATATACAGACAACAATCTGAAATACAAATACGCAGTGCAAGACAACAGCAGTACTCTCAAGGTTCCAAACCAAGTCACCTATTAGCTATGCGATTAAGAGTTAACGCAAAATTTGCAGATATAACTACCATTAAAGCACAGCAAGGACTTGTTACAGACCCTAAAAAAATAAACGCGACATTCAAAGAATTCTACTCCAACTTGTATAAATCAGAAACGACCTTCGATCAAAACAAAATGGACACATATCTCAATCAAATTAACCTCCCTAAACTTTCAGAGGATGACGCTAAACAATTAGAAACACCGATCACACTAGAGGAACTCAAGAAGGCCATATCCGAAATGCAAAGTGGTAAGGCTCCTGGAAGAGACGGTATCCCACCAGAAATGTACCTCTCTTGTTGGGACATAATTGGACCCTTATTACTAAATATGATTTTATACTCAGTCAAGGAGGGGAACTTCCATAAGAACGACAATATTGCACTCATAACAGTCCTCCTTAAAAAAGACAAAGACCCCACCGAGTGCGGTAGTTATAGACCCTTAAGCCTCCTCGGAACCGATATCAAACTGTACTCTAAGGTATTAGCCATCAGACTACAAAAGCATATGACGTCTTTAGTTCATCCGGACCAAACTGGCTTCATAAGAGGCCGCTTGATCACTGATAACATAAGACGATTACTACACGTACTAGATACTAACAAGGACGACACCACACCTAAGGCGATGCTGTCCCTGGATGCAATGAAAGCTTTTGACAGGTTGGAATGGTCGTATCTATGGGCAGTATTAGAAAGGATGGGGTTAGGAAAAGGTTTCATTGATATGATTAAAGTATTATACAAAGACCCATCGGCCATGATTATAACAGGTGGTATAATCACATCTGGAATCTTTCCGGTATCACGCTCATCTAGACAGGGTTGCCCTCTTAGTCCCGGACTATTCGATCTATCATTAGAGCCTTTAGCACAATATATAAGACAATCCCAATCCCTCATTGCGGTCACAGAGGCACTTCACTTAGCAAAAGCGAAAGGCCTCTCCTCTGTCCTGATTCTCCTAGATCTATCTGCAGCCTTCGACACAGTCAACCATCAGATCCTCCTCGCGGCCCTCGCAGGAATGGGAGTGGCTGGATCTGCGCTGACATGGCTGACATCATACCTCAATGACCGCTCCTACCAAGTGTCATGGAGAGGGACTCTGTCGGCCACCCGCCCCCTCCGGACGGGTGTCCCCCAGGGCTCGGTCCTAGGACCCCTTCTCTTCTCCCTCTACACTAAATCACTGGGTAACATTATCACATCTCATGGCTTCTCATATCATTGTTATGCCGATGATACTCAACTCTTCCTCTCCTTCCCTCCCTCAGATATCCACGTCTCTGAGCGGATCTCGGCCTGTCTGTCCGACATCTCCGCCTGGATGACGACCAACCACCTCAAACTGAACCTAAGCAAAACAGAATTGCTCCACCTGCCGGCCAAATCCTCCCCCCTGACCGACCTCTCCATCACAGTCGAGAATGCAGCTGTGACCGCGTCGCCGACCGCCAAGAACCTTGGTGTTGTCCTCGACGACCAGTTGAACTTCTCTGCTCACATCGCAGCGACAACCAGAACCTGCAGATTCCTCCTGAGCAACGTCAGAAGGATACGCCCCTTCCTGACAAAAGAAGCCACCCAACTCCTCGTCCAATCAACAGTCATCTCCCGCCTCGACTACTGCAACGCACTGCTAGCTGGCCTCCCGGCCACTGCCACCAAGCCTCTTCAACTCATTCAAAATGCAGCGGCCCGCCTGATCTCAAACCTACCGAAGTCAGCCCATGTCACCCCACTTCTTAGGGACCTGCACTGGCTCCCCATTGCTGCACGTATCCGCTTCAAGGCCCTCGACCTAGCATACCGTGCGGCAAAGGGAACCGCTCCCGCCTACCTCCGGTCAATGGTCTCTAACTACACACCCTCAAGACCCCTACGCTCTGCGTCTTCTGGCCGCCTCAGATCTACTCCTATCCAAGCTCCCGGAGGGGCATCAAAGAGAAGCCGCCTATTCTCAGTCCTTGCCCCACAATGGTGGAATGAACTACCCATCCCAGTTAGGACAGCCGAATCCCGTCCAATCTTTCGCCGTCGACTAAAGACTCACTTCTTCAACCATTATCTGAAATGATAAAAAAAAAAAAAAAAAAAAAAAAAAAAAATCTAACCCCGACTAACCTTAATGTCATGCACTTGTCCTAATAAACTAACCTACACTGTAACACGCAACACTTTGATGAACATTGTTACTCAGCTGATAGAGTTATACCCTTCTTGCTGTCTTGTCGCACAGAACTTGTAAGTCGCTTTGGATAAAAGCGTCAGCTAAATGACTAAATGTAAATGTAAATGTAAATCCATAGAACCAATCGTAATCAAGGGCACACAACACAAAATTAGTTTATATGCGGACAACGTAATACTGTTCATGCAAAACCCCAACACCACATTGCCTCATCTGCTCAAGTTGATTGAGGACTTTGGAGATTTATCGGGATTTAAGATAAATTGGCCGAAGTCGGCTTTCCTTCCACTTAACGCCCCTGCAAAAAGAAATATAACCCTCCCAGAAGAGATACCTATGGTAAAACACTTTAGATGTTTGGGAGTTGAAATATTCCCTACCATAAGCCAAACGGTGAAGCACAATTACATAAAAATCCAAAACAAAATCAAAGACGACCTTGACAGGTGGTCAAAACTTAAAAACTCAGTACAGGCACGGGTATCAATAGTTAAGATGGACGTCCTACCTAGAATCAACTTCTTCAGCTCAATACTACCGTTACCCCCTCCAGAGGGTTACTGGAAAAAATTACACTCCTCCACATACAAATTTATTTGGAATAACAAACCACCACGTATAAAAAGATCCACCGCACAGAGAAACAAAGCAGACGGTGGTATGGCATTTCGAGATTTTTTCCACTATTTTAAGGCGTACACTTTAAGACCACTGACAACATGGTTTGATCCCCAAGCATTAGTATCCTGGAGAAATTTAGAAGAAAATATAGTAGCTCCACATAGACTGAAGGACATAGCATACACCAAATTATCAATTAAGCAATGCGAACGGAAATTTGGCCCCATAATTACTCATGCGATCCGGATATGGCGTGAAACACAAAAAAAATATTCTAACCCACATAAATGGCATAATCATACTCCCTTATTCAATAACAATGCACTCTTGTTTGGAAAACGACCTATAAGATTCCCTATATGGGAAAAGCAAGGCATACACTCATTAGGAGATGTTTTCAACAAACAGGGTTTTTGTAGCTATGAAGAAATACGCAAAAAAATTTATCTCACCGATTCCACATATTATTTTTACGCAGTTATTGTTATGTTTGAAGGCTCTCGGTGTTCCATTAAAGATACCAATTGTACATACAAGAATTGAGCTCAAAGTGCGTCACAGCAGTAAAATAGACATAAAATGAGCACAAAATTGGCACACCAATGCATAAAGTGCAGAGCATTGCAGACATATAAAACGAGCATAAAATAGATGGACAAGTAAAATGGACACGGTGAGGCAAATCACATCGTTTTTCATATTAGGATCTAACATCCCAAATAGGCCTCTTTGTTTACGGTTTGATTCTATGGCCGTTTTAAAATAAACAGTAATAAAGAGTAAAATAGAATAGACCTACACCCCGATTTTTCACAGGACACTTGGCATGACTGTAGTGACGTCTCCCGTTACCTTCTTTGCTGAAAAGCAGGTTCTAGCAGGAACTCTTGACTGATAAGAGTTCCTATCTGAAACATGTGTTTTACTCAACAGTGTAGAACATTAGTTTGGAGTCATTGGACACACCAAGATACATCATTTCCACCATGTTTGGCAATATTGGTATATAAGGTTTAAAGGACTTAAACCTTCAAAACCCAGTTTTAAATGAAAAAGAAATGCAGTCAAAATAGTATTTTCTTCAGTTACTGTAAATGTTTTTTAATATAGTTAAAGATACAGCTGTATCACCAAGCTTTTCTAATCCTGGATTCTTAACGTTTTCAGATCGTTTCCTCCGACTCACATACTGATGTTAAGGTCACCAATGCCATGCTGCCTACAGTAAGCCTACTGATGCTACATTATAGCGTTAATGTCCGCCCCCCCCCCCCCCCCCCCCCCCCCCCCCAACCTCCTCCAATGTAGTTTCTACGTCAAATGTATAAACTCTTTTCTGGACTTTTTGCATCACAAACAGTACTGTATTTGCAAATCTGGTATGTCATAAATGTATAGATGTAGCAGTACTGTCTATCTGTACGTCGTGTGTGTCATATATGTTATGATGAATTGAAAATGGGGGACACTGATGTAAACAAGACAAAAGTCTTTCTCTGGTCTGCATCCCCTTAACAATTGTATGTATTGAGCTGTACTGTATTGTACCCATTCTGCAATCTGTTAAACTTTTCAATCAAAACCATGCTGTCTACAGTAAGCCTACTGAGGCTACATTAGTGTTAATGTCACCATGCTGTCTACAGTAAGCCTACCGAGACTACATTAGTGTTAATGTCACCATGCTGCCTACAGTAAGCCTACTGAGGCTACATAGTGTTAATGTCACCATGCTGCCTACAGTAAGCCTACCGAGACTACATTAGTGTTAATGTCACCATGCTGCCTACAGTAAGCCTACCGAGACTACATTAGTGTTAATGTCACCATGCTGCCTACAGTAAGCCTACTGAGGCTACATAGTGTTAATGTCACCATGCTGCCTACAGTAAGCCTACCGAGACTACATTAGTGTTAATGTCACCATGCTGCCTACAGTAAGCCTACCGAGACTACATTAGTGTTAATGTCACCATGCTGCCTACAGTAAGCCTACTGAGGCTACATAGTGTTAATGTCACCATGCTGCCTACAGTAAGCCTACTGAGACTACATTAGTGTTAATGTCACCATGCTGTCTACAGTAAGCCTACTGAGGCTACATTAGTGTTAATGTCACCATGCTGCCTACAGTAAGCCTACTGAGGCTACATTAGTGTTAATGTCACCATGCTGCCTACAGTAAGCCTACTGAGACTACATTAGTGTTAATGTCACCATGCTGTCTACAGTAAGCCTACTGAGGCTACATTAGTGTTAATGTCACCATGCTGTCTACAGTAAGTCTACTGAGGCTACAGTGTTAATGTCACCATGCTGCCTACAGTAAGCCTACCGAGGCTACATTAGTGTTAATGTCACCATGCTGCCTACAGTAAGTCTACTGAGGCTACATTATAGTATTAATGTCACCATGCTGTCTACAGTAAGCCTACCGAGACTACATTAGTGTTAATGTCACCATGCTGCCTACAGTAAGCCTACTGAGGCTACATAGTATTAATGTCACCATGCTGCCTACAGTAAGCCTACTGAGGCTACATTAGATAGTGGTGTTAATGTCACCATGCTGCCTACAGTAAGTCTACTGAGGCTACATTAGATAGTGGTGTTAATGTCACCATGCTGCCTACAGTAAGCCTACCACTTTGCTGACGACACAGTGGTGGTGGGCCTGATCTCTGCCAACGACGAGAGGGCCTACCTGGAAGAGGTCAAGGTCCTGGCGGGATGGTGCCAGGAAAACAGCCTCTCCCTGAACGTCAGCAAAACAAAGGAGATGATTGTGGACTTCAGGAGGTCGGGGGTCAAAAACTACAGCCCCCTCAGCATCGACGGGGCACCGGTTGAGAGAGTCAACAGCTTTAAGTACCTCAGAGCCCACATATCCGAGGACTTGACATGGACCACACACATTGACAGTGTTGTGAAGAAGGCACGACAACGCCTCTACTTCCTCAGGCGCCTAAGGAAGTTCCAAGTCAGTCAGAAGATCCTTAAGAACTTCTACTCATGTACAATAGAGAGCATCTTGACTGGCAACATCACCTCCTGGTTTGGGAATAGCACTGCACAAGACCGAAGCAGACTACAAAGAGTGACACGTTCAGCCGAACGCACAATTGGAGGGGGGCTCCCCACCCTCCAGAACATTTACAACAAGCGTTGCAGGGGCAAGGCTAAGAGAATCATTAAAGACTCCAGTCACCCGAACAACTGCCTCTTTGAACTGCTGCGGTCAGGCAAGCGATACCGGAGTCTCAAGGCGAGCACAGAAAGACTCAGAAGAAGCTTCTATCCCCAGGCCATCAGGCTGCTAAACGAACAATGAACACTACACAACAACAACCATCAAACGCACATAGCACACACATCCACACGCACACACTCACTTTAAACAAACACACTGTAGCACCCACTCCACACACTTTATAGCACACACCCACTTTAAACAAACACACTGTAGCACCCACTCCCCACACTTTATATTTATTGATGAAGGATTGCACTACAACTCGTACACCTTACTGTAAATTGTACCTAAATTGTACCTCATCCCATTTCTGCTTTGCACTATATAGTACTGTACATTAGTACACTGCATAGTATTGTATATTATATGGTAACTCAGTTACGTCTATTCTGCATCGAACATTGTACATATGTCTATACTGAACACTGTGACCTCATTTTCTACTTCTAAATTACATGATATACTATGTTATTTGATACTATCTTGTGAGAGAAAATGGTGGTTTTTCAATGTATGTGATGTATAGATTGGGGAGAGATGACAGCTAAAATGGTAAAACAACGAAATGTGCATGGAAGCAGGAGACGGTGATAGAACGGTGGTGGAACCAGTGGTTTCACAGGCACAGGCCGCGTCAGCGAGGGTTTTGTTATGAATTCCTTAGAGGAACATCTGAGATTAGAGTGTACTGTCTCCCAGGACAGGAGGGAGAGAGGTTCATCTTAATGAAACGTGAGTTTATTAGTGTTAAAGGTTATTCAGTTGTCATGACAACACGTCGCATGACAACCAGAAGGCGGGGCCGTCGTTGCGACGACGAACATCTATAAGTCGGACGGTGTTTCCGGGTGTAAGGCAGACTAGAATCTGACCGAGAGCGAGTAGGACTGAGATCACACAGAGGACCTTCTCTCCTCTCATCACGAGAGAGGGGGGGGGGGGGGGGGGAGGAAGAATGCCACGACATCAGTAGCTTCGGCTACCACGAGGATGGTCTTAGGCTAACGAACAGGCCTGAACACTATTGGACTGAATCACAAAAGGACAATCTGAACACACCGAAAGATCATTAGAATAGACTCTTCAAGGACGATACAATTTGATAACATCTGATAACATCTGATTATGAGGTTTCTGTTTAGAGAAATAAAACAACGCTTTTCCTCACAAGGTATCTCACGTTGTCGAAGTGTCGAATTCTTACGGAAGTGGAGGAGTATTATGGTTTATGGATTGCACTAATGGGGGAAGATAAGGATCTTATCTACCAGTATCGGAGACGTCAGGACCATTAAAAGTACACAACGCAGAGGAATTGGATGGAGAGCCAAACAGACGAAGACGTGATACTGGCCAGTTTGATCAGAATCTTACAGATGGTGCCGTGACCCGGATTTGCAAGAGATTAAAACAACGGGAACAGTTGGTTGTTGATGACAGCCAGAAAGCAAGAGATAAGAACAACGGATAAAGACTTTTTCAATAATGGGGCGACAGTGGACAACAGTCATCAATGTGTGGGAGAATCATGATCGAAGCAAGGCCGGTCAGCCCTGGGAGAGAGCGGCGAGTCGAGCGGTCAGGAGGCGAACCAGCGCTGTAGGGGAAACAGCGCTCCGATCAAAAATGTGAGTTCACTGTGCACACGGTTGTTTTGATTTTATAGCCAAATAAAAACGAACAGATAGTGAATCCGTAAACGTAAACATTTCTAGTTCGACACAGAGAATGCCAGCTGTGATAATATGAGCAGAGAGCCATGGTGGAAATCGAGGGTGTTATCTACAGAGAATGAAAAGCAAACGAGGCAGGCTGCACAGTTTTGGTTTAAGGAGGGTAAATGCGAGATGAGGAAAGGGGGGGGGGGGGGCGCTTGAATCAGATCGAAAAATTGTTATGGCGGGACTGTTTTCATAACAGAAGGAAAGTCGAAAGGAGATTGTACCAGTGTGTATTATGTCCGATCAGGCAAGAGTATTAGTCTGAGAAAGCGTCCCCTGATAATGGATAGGAAAGAGAAGGAAGGGCAGCGTTCGTTTGTTGAGAGAGTAGCCATTTGCACCGAGTCAAAATGGCCGCAGAGCCACGAGGGGTTTAGAATCAGGAAGTGACACGTCACCTACAATCCTCTAGACTGAGTTTTGGCCGCCATCTAGGGGGGCAGTGGGATAATACAGGCAAATGGAGGAGTAGGTCGCCACCTAGTGGCGGAGGGGGGGGGGGGGGTAGTGCTGGGGAGTTTCCATTACCCATAGGGGAATATTTAGAGTTTAATTCAATTAAGGAGTTTAATTGCGGAGGGGGGGGGGGTAGTGCTGGACAGTTTCCATTACCCATAGGCGAATATGTAGAGTTTAAGTTAATTAAGGAGTTGAATTTTTTCAAAATTACCAACTGCTTGTGTGTATACACGGTGGTGTATGTGAGAACTTTGTAAAGGAACTCAAAGTGTGGTATATAGAGCGACGGGACAGCTCCAGGGCGACGGTAGACAGCCCCGTAGGGTATATAGAGCGACGTGACAGCTCCAGGGCGACGGTAGACAGCCCCGTAGGGTATAGAGCGACGGTGACAGCTCCAGGGCGATGGTAGACAGCCCCGTAGGGTATAGAGCGACGGTGACAGCTCCAGGGCGACGGTAGACAGCCCCGTAGGGTATAGAGCAACGGTGACAGCTCCAGGGCGACGGTAGACAGCCCCGTAGGGTATAGGGCGACGGACAGCTCTGTTGTATGTTAGATGATAGTACGAGTACGTATGTGAGTTAGGAGCAGGGAACCAACCTGCTCTGTTGTATGTTAGAGCGATGCAAATAGTTTTAGGCACTGATTCTGGGTTTTTTGGTTGTTGCACTGTTTTTGGGTTATCACAAAGAGGCGGGAAGAGGGTCCGTGCGTGAGGATACCAAGTGCGTGGGATGCCAAAAGATAGGGGGACAGGGCTTAAAGATCGATATACAGGTTAATTAAATAAGTTTAATTATTAATAGATTAAATAAGAATTGCACAGAAAGATGGTGCAGTTATTTGAATGGGTTAATTATTGAATAAAGAGGGAGGTTGAATTCCAGTGGGGCCTTCTCACACCTAATAAATAGGCAGAGTCTTGAGGGGACACGTCACCAGAAAGAACTGGCGCGCGCTGGGGGTCAACCGTGGGACAAACGTAGAGCGCCGAGTGGGTATCGTTTAGCTGCTGGTGTCACGCCGGAAGACAACAAAACAGGGAACAGCCCTGTAGGATTAGATATGGGTGTTGAGAAGGTGGGGGACTAATAGAGAACAAATAGCGCCATGGGCTGTAGGACACTCACACCGTCCAACAGTCTGAAAGGGCATGGCCATGGCAGGGGCTTGCAGAGGAAAAAAATATATAGAGAACGAGCTGCAGGCCCCAAAGCCACGGTAGACTAATAGAAAACACAGGGTCGAGTGTACAGAAAGACTGCCGGTGTTGTGTTTCTGCTTTCAAGGGGGGAATGACACCGACAGCGATGGAGATGGCCAGGAGACAGACTGGAGGAGGAGGAAGCCGCAGGGGCCAGGCACGGCAGCCTGGTACACAGATCGTCCACGACGAGAGAGAGGGCCGACGGCGGTGGAGATGAGCCTCAACCAAGATGACCGACGGGGCGGAGATGACCGACGGGGCGGAGACGGCCGACGAGGCGGAGTCCAGCGGTCGCAGGCGGTGTTTGCCCAGGGGAGAACGAGGCAGACATTGGAGGGGGTTTCCCTGCGGAGACGCTGTTTAGAGAGCGTTTTGAAACAACAGAGCACGGGCGGTGAATCATGAACAAACAGGGACTTCCTTTCAGAGTCAATCAGGAGATCGAGAGACGAGACAACAGCGAGAAGTCCTGTGTTCATTGATTAGGAGTATGAGATATAAATGGAGGATTCATATATAAGATATATGTATAGAAGGATATATATATATATAGAAGGTAGATAAGAGGGAGAACAGTAGAACAACAGGATATAATTATTGGGAGCAGACAGGGGGGCTCCAATGGTTATGAGTCGTTGGATGTTGTTGGTTTTGGTGGTCGGTTTCGGTTCCCTTTGTGCACGAAGGGGGGCGCAAACAGACATCAGGCAGCAGGATCACTGGGTTGACCGTGGGCCGTCTTCGTTTCTTGTGCACGAGAGACGAGGTTGGTTTGCTTCAACCACAGGCTATTTTTGGCATAATTAATTAAAAAACCAAATAATGATTTATGATTCTGAAGGGGTGATAAGAATCAAGGGGGGATTGAGAGAAAATGGTGGTTTTTCAATGTATGTGATGTATAGATTGGGGAGAGATGACAGCTAAAATGGTAAAACAACGAAATGTGCATGGAAGCAGGAGACGGTGATAGAACGGTGGTGGAACCAGTGGTTTCACAGGCACAGGCCGCGTCAGCGAGGGTTTTGTTATGAATTCCTTAGAGGAACATCTGAGATTAGAGTGTACTGTCTCCCAGGACAGGAGGGAGAGAGGTTCATCTTAATGAAACGTGAGTTTATTAGTGTTAAAGGTTATTCAGTTGTCATGACAACACGTCGCATGACAACCAGAAGGCGGGGCCGTCGTTGCGACGACGAACATCTATAAGTCGGACGGTGTTTCCGGGTGTAAGGCAGACTAGAATCTGACCGAGAGCGAGTAGGACTGAGATCACACAGAGGACCTTCTCTCCTCTCATCACGAGAGAGGGGGGGGGGGGGGGGGGGGGAGGAAGAATGCCACGACATCAGTAGCTTCGGCTACCACGAGGATGGTCTTAGGCTAACGAACAGGCCTGAACACTATTGGACTGAATCACAAAAGGACAATCTGAACACACCGAAAGATCATTAGAATAGACTCTTCAAGGACGATACAATTTGATAACATCTGATAACATCTGATTATGAGGTTTCTGTTTAGAGAAATAAAACAACGCTTTTCCTCACAAGGTATCTCACGTTGTCGAAGTGTCGAATTCTTACGGAAGTGGAGGAGTATTATGGTTTATGGATTGCACTAATGGGGGAAGATAAGGATCTTATCTACCAGTATCGGAGACGTCAGGACCATTAAAAGTACACAACGCAGAGGAATTGGATGGAGGGCCAAACAGACGAAGACGTGATACTGGCCAGTTTGATCAGAATCTTACACTTGTCTAGCACAGTCTCTGGAGCGTAACAGTAAGAAGCATTTTGTATGAAAGTATTCTGTACTTCTGTATGACAACTATTAAAGAAACTTGAACTTGAGGCTACATTAGATAGTGGTGTTAATGTCACCATGCTGTCTACAGTAAGCCTACTGAGGCTACATTAGATAGTGGTGTTAATGTCACCATGCTGCCTACAGTAAGCCTACTGAGGCTACATTAGTGTTAATGTCACCATGCTGCCTACAGTAAGACTACTGAGGCTACATTAGATAGTGGTGTTAATGTCACCATGCTGCCTACAGTAAGCCTACTGAGGCTACATTAGATAGTGGTGTTAATGTCACCATGCTGCCTACAGTAAGCCTACAGAGACTGCTTTAAACATCACCTGGTGTCTCCTTCAGCTCAATGACGCTATAAAAGAAAGGGTCAACATGTCAGAATACCAGCGTTCTATGCTCTGCTTGGTGTCAGTTCTATTGAAGCCTGTATTAGAATTAATAATATACAAGCTGTATGGTGAAATATAAATCAACCAATATATCAAACGTTAGCTAGTTAACAATACAACAAATTGCAAATGATTCTGACATCGGAGGTAATAACCTGTTTAAATGACCAACATAAACGAGGAGATGGCGATTCAACCCAATGTCGGCCGACCTGAAAGTTTGGACACCAATGTGCATTCACAGTGACGTGAGGATGACCCTTCAGTCTTTTAGATTCCTTGCTTCAGCCCAGGAAGTAAACTGTATAATTAATAACCCACAATGCCTTGCTTCTCAGTTGGGAGATGATTGGACCATCAATTAGGAGAACAGCACAACATTCGAGGACACAGACATCATGTGGGCCTGTGAAGCCTGTTGTGATGTGATAATGTGGACGATACAAGTAAAACCTGACCTTTCTCCTCATTAGGCTACATCAGATCAAATTTATTTGTATAGCCCAAAATCACAAGATATTGCGTAACAAGTAACATCACAATAGAACCACAATAAAAGAAAAATTGCAACACCCAGACTTTCCCCAATGAAGATAAGGAACAACTCCCTAAAACCTAGCAATAGGAAGAAGAAAAAAAAAAAGGGGGAGAAACCTCATATAGGCTGTTCAAAAGGGATCCCCCCCATCAGGGTGCCGGTGATATATGGGTGTTGCTATGGATGGAGAATAGAACAAGCGAATAATTGGTACATGTAATATAAACACATACATACAGTAGCAATAGTATCTAAAGTATATAAGAACATGTAATAATAGAACTAAAAACAAAAAAGCATAGGAATACAAGTGCTGGTATGAAAGATGATCCAAACTGGCACGGCATGGGGAGAAAAAACACAAACACGGTGTGGAGAGGTCTGGCTGTGAGACCAGTTATATATATAACAAAAAATAAATAAATAAAAAAAGCAAATAAAATCTATTCAGATTGAAATATGTTAATTTGTACCTTTACTAATCCCCTTGGGGGAAATTCGACCTCTGCATTTGACCCTTCGTAACCATTTAGGATGCAGTGGGCAGACACACAGTGAGGCGCTCGGGGACCAGCTCCAGTCGTCATGCCAGTGCCTTGGTCAAGGGCGACGGCAGGAAAACTAGCATTCCTGCCTTTTGCAATAAAATGTGTTGCACATGAGCAGTAAACAAACATCATGTCGTTAAGCCATTTACCTTCCTGGTCGTCTCGTGTCCAGATCTCGCGCAACGTGTTTGAATCTTAAAAACATGGATCAAGTGAAAGCATCACTCAAGTCACCGCCAGGTGCAAAGGAAGAAGTCTGGTTGCATTTAGGATTTAAAAAAGACATGACGACAGAGACGAGCTGGACAAAAGCAAAGCCATTATGTAAGCTGTGCAAAGTGGAGGTGAAACATTGTGGAAATACAACAAATCTATGAAACCACTTACTGAGACATCACCCAGACGTGACATATGCAAAAGCCAATGTTCCAATAAAAAGTACATTCATGTAACTGCTTGAGAGCCAATTCTTAATGTAAACACTGATATTTTTAACAATGCAACATGTTAAGAGGGTTCCTTGAACCATTTATAGCGTTGAATCGATTCGGGACCTTGTGAATCGGAATCGAATAGTTTTGGGAAATCAGTGGCGATAGCCAGCCCTAGCAGTGACTCCATGTTACCGTGACGAGGCAGAGTGCTGGTCTGTTCTGCTCGCGTCCAGGAGACGGGCCTGTGGAACAGGGATGCAGGGCAATGCGTCGGACCACAACATCACGTTGAAGACACACAAGCCAGAACCCATTCACCAAAAGAAAAGAGGAGGAAGGTTTGGAACTGATAAAACTTTTATTTCACTTTAAATTGTCTTTTACATTTTTTTTTCCTGATTATAACATGTAAGGTGAAACTAGAAGCGTTTTTTTAAAAGACAAAAGACACAAATCTAGTATTACGTCAATAACCAGGGTAGTAAGGTGGAGGGGAGGGGTTGTTTTTTTTTGTCTTTTTATTATAATAATTTTTTTGTCCTTAAGCTAAGTCTAAAATGTCACAACCACGTGCGCTAAGCAAGAAAACCGTCACAGAAGCAAACTTTTTTATCTTTTTTTTTTCTTTAGTTTTTTTTCATAGGCAGAATACTGGTCAGTAAAAACAAAGCAGGTGTCGATACCAGATATACAGACAGGCTCGGTGTCACATTCACTACTGCATGGAAACTTGTTTTTTTCTCTCTTTTCAAGCATTGGGTAAAACTGCCTTTTCTGTTCAGCTATAGAGAAGGGAAGGGGAAGATTGTTTTTTCTTTTTCTTTTTAAATTTACTTTTTTTCTTTTTTTACTTAAGTGCATGAAAACATTAGTCTTCAGCGAAAGAGAAGACTGAAACATGACTTTCTTTTTTTCCTACACCTACAGAGTGGAATGTCCAGGCGCTGATCAACAAGGATATTGTGACACTGAGGAAACCCAGATAAACGTTATCAAATACATCTGACGTCGAAGCTGCTCTGTTGCGTTTTGGAAAGAAGAGACGACTCCGACGTTTAAATACTTTACATCTCACTTCCGATCTAACCTGCTGAGGGGCAGACAGACGGAGGGCAGGAGGCCCCGTTCCCAGGGATCCAGTGTTTCTCATTTCAGAGCTTCACATGTCAAAACTCTATGCAGCAGCTTTTTCCAGAATCTAACTCCCGACTGTCCACATGGTTAACTCTTTATATTACGGCTTGACCTCACGTACGGTGCAATTAAGACTGTAACCGTGGCAACAACCTTCATCCGTTCCTACAAGGAGACCCTGCCCGGTCAGATGGCCTGGTAAAATCAACCTCGATTCACACCCTGTTTCCCATTGTTCTCTCGCTGCATCGACAGCCTTTATAAAGCGTACAGATCATTCACTATAGATGACATTGTCATTATAGTCTAAATTGCATGGATGCTAGGAATGACGGAGCAGTAACATAAAGAGTTCAAACGTATATCTGGTAGGTTACCATGGCGATGGACCGTCCTGTGGTAGGTTACCATGGTGATGCCGTCCTTCAGACAGACCGCTCAGTTCAGGCTGGAAGCACAAGGCCTTCAAGACACGCTTGAAAAACCCAAAAATAAAAACTGAAAATCGACACTAAATAAAACGAGAGCAACTGAAGAGGAAAGAAAGGGCTTCAAGGGCTTCACTGTTGCCTGCAGGTTCATCTAAACATCAACAATGTTAAATTTTTCTTTCAAAGGACAGATTTACAGGTAAAGCGCTAAACATTATTGTTTTAGTTATATATATATATATATAATTATTATTTTTTACAATTTTACAGTTTTTCCGAAAACCACAAAAAAAAGTTATTAATAAATTGGTTACACATGAAAGAAAAGTAATCGAAAGGGAATCAAACCGTTATTGGAACAGAACGGGACCACAGTACTGGAGCAAAACGGGGCGTTGGCCCGCCTGCCCCGTTAGAAGAGCCCCCCCCCCCCCCCCCCCCATTCACTCTGAGGAAAGTAAAACAAAAAAATAAACTTTCAGACGGAATGTTTTTTATTTTTATTGTTTCCAAAAAATCGTATCTTTTTCTTTTGTTCAAAACTGATACCGATGTGGAATGGTTGAAACAAACCCCAGGTCCCTCAGAAATCAGAACGTTATTCATTTTTTAAAATCAGATCATTATTAACCCTTTTTAAACCCGATTGTTATTCATTCATGTGACAAAACAGAGAAGCCGCGGTCAAACTGCGAGATGTAATGAACGGCAGCTCAGTGTCACAATACAGCCTTGTTGGACCTTCTGTACGAAGCCAGAGCAGAATCACCCCCCAATACTGCCCCCTACAGACAAGAACCGTCTCCCCCCAATTACGCCCCAATACCATTCTGCTTTGGACAGGAAGTGACTCCGCCTTCCTCTACTGTTTTGGGTGACGAGGTGGAGAAGAATTAAAGCATCACAGTGTTTGTTGAAAATAAACGGACAGTTTAATCACCTTCTGTTTTTAAACTGAATAAAACCAGCCAAGCGCCAGCAACACTACGAAAACCAGGAGGGACAACTAGATAAATGCATTAACTGTCTAGAGAGAGAGAAAGAGACAGAGAGAGAGGGGGAGAGAGAGACACACACACGGAGAGAGACAGGGAGAGAGAGACACAGGGAGAGAGAGGAAGGGAAGAGGATGGAGGGGAGATAGGAGGTGAATAGGGACAGAGGAGGTGAACAGGGAGAGAGAGAGAGGAGGTGAACAGGGAATATCTCACTAATCAAATTGGATGAATTTATTCTTTTTTTTGTGTCATATTTCTTTTAGTTTGAAGTGAAAAGCCTCCCGGGGCGTTAAGGCGCGGCCCTGGCGTTAGGAGAGATGAAGGAGTGCCCTGATGAGAGGGAAAGAGAGATGGAGGGATGGAAGGAAGTGGGCTCTTTCTGAGGTCAGGTTCGATTCATGCTGCTTTTCATACAGAAGGAAGCAGGGCTGGGAGACAAGAGAAGGTTATAGAAGAGAAGAGGAGGAGGTTATAGAAGAGAAGATTATAGAAGAGAAGAGGAGGAAGAGGAAGTTATAGAAGAAGAGGATGTTATAGAAGAAGAGAAGGTTATAGAAGAGGAGGAGGAGGAGGTTATAGAATAAGAGGAGGAGAGGAGGCTATAGAAGAAGAGGAGAGGAGGTTATAGAAGAAGAGGAGGAGGTGGTTTATAGTAGACAGGTATGGATGGGGGGGGGGGGGGGGGGGGGTTAGTTGTCTCCCTCGCCGGTGTCCTGCTCTTCAGTCTGGGTTTCTGATGTCCACAGCTGGAGGAGAGGAAGAGAAGAGGCGGTCAGTTCATCATCATCATCACATTACATCCAGATAAGGTGGGCTCGTCAAACCCAGCTCAAAGGGTCAACGAGTCAATGAGTAATCATGTTTAATAATCGTGATCGAGCCCTAATCTCTGGTCAGCACTAGATTTACAATGATTAGCACATCTCTGGTAAACTTAGACATGGGAAATACATTTGTTTTACAGAATTCTTCAATCACCTAATCAATAGTCTTCTAGAAAGTCCTTGACTGAACTAAACGCGCGCGCGTGTGTGTGTACTCACAGTGAGGTTGTCCCTTAGTAGCTGCATGATCAGCGTGCTGTCTTTGTAGGAGTCCTCGTTCAAGGTGTCGAGCTCAGCGATCGCCTCGTCGAAGGCCTACAGACGAACCGCAGATAGGAAAGACACATAATAATTATTACCCATTAATTCTTTATTATATCAATTAATTAAAAACAGACAGACTGACACATAGCGGACCAATGTAGCCGCATGACGTTAAAGATCCAAGTAAGTGATCTACAGATATTAGCATGATTTTGTAAAACGTCTGTCACCGGTAACACCGGTGCTGTCATGAGTTTATTAATCATGGGGAATTTCACATCACCGTGGCAACCCTAGCTGACAGTGTGCGTCTATGATACGGGTGGGATGATACGAGCAACTCACAATATGATACTGTGGCGATATTTGGCCCTCGATAATGATAATATCACAATACAAAATACCTGCAATAATCAATATATTGCAAGAGATTTCATCTATGGTGCATCACGATATCCGAGTAACTAAATAATTCTTTAGTGTGCATCACAAACTGGCCAATTGTACAACAATGTTCAACGATTGCATGTGTGTGTGTGCATGTGTACCCACCGCCTTGGCCAGAGAACAGGCCTGCTCTGGTGAGTTGAGGATTTCGTAGTAGAAGACGGAGAAGTTGAGGGCCAGGCCGAGCCGGATCGGGTGTGTCGGCTGCATATCTTTCTTACTGATGTCGAACGCCTCCTGGTAGGCCTGCTGGGAGTTCTCAACCGTGGCTGGAGACACAGACGGATAGATAGACGGATAAGCAGAGTTTACAATAAGGCTGCAACTAACAACTATTCTGATAAATGATTAACCTTTTTATGTCCCTAATTTAGTCACTACTGTCGTTCTGAGGAGAAAGTAGACTACCACAGGTCTCCTGTCTGTCTGGGGAGGGTGTAGACTACCACAGGTCTCCTCTGTCTGTCTGGGGAGGGTGTAGACTACCACAGGTCTCCTCTGTCTGTCTGGGGAGGGTGTAGACTACCACAGGTCTCCTTTGTCAGTCTGGGGAGGGTGTAGACTACCACAGGTCTCCTCTGTCTGTCTGGGGAGGGTGTAGACTACCACAGGTCTCCTCTGAGGGTGTAGACTACGACAGGTCTCCTCTGTCGGTCTGGGGAGGGTGTGTAGACTACCACAGGTCTCCTCTGTCGGTCTGGGGAGGGTGTAGACTACCACAGGTCTCCTCTGAGGGTGTAGACTACGACAGGTCTCCTCTGTCGGTCTGGGGAGGGTGTGTAGACTACCACAGGTCTCCTCTGTCAGTCTGGGGAGGGTGTAGACTAGGGATGCACCGATCCAACTTTTGGACTGGGATCATTATTTTGTGCATGGCAACAACAGGCTTGACTTAAAACATTACTTTCCTAACTTAGTGAAACTAAATGTAACAAATTAACACAGACATAAATGTACTGAATTGTTATTTCTTATTTTATTTATTATAAAAAAAAAAAAAAAAAAAAATATATATATATATATTCCCCCCCCCCCCCCCCCCCCTGATACACAATCCAGCTATTTTAGTGATATCGGGGCCGATATCAGATATCGGATCGGTGCATCCCTAGTGTAAACTACCACATATCTCCTCTGGTTTTGGTCTTCAAAAAAACCAGTTTTCCAAAAATGAGTTGAAAAAGAGGGGTGGGTCTTATATTCAGACCAACACGGTAGTTTTGATAGTACTCACTCTTCTTGGAGTCCCCAGAGGCGACCTCAGAAAGGTATCTGTAGTAATCTCCTTTCATTTTGAGGTAGAACACCTTGCTCTCTGCCTGAGTCGCGTTGGCGATGAGGAAGTTGTCGAGCAGGCCCTGGAGAAACAAATAAGACGCATGAAAAACACAAACGCAGGAAAAACACAAACATAGACATGAAAAATTCACAAACACACATGTAACACTGAGGGTTCTTCATGTTGTAGTAGGGATGTGCCAGGATACCCGATTAGCCAGTCGTTTAAATTAACCGGATATTCTTAGCCGTTATATTTGCTGCCGGAGGCAAGAAATAGCTGAAGCAAAATTTAAAAGAATGAGAAGCCGAGAGTTCTACCAGTTCCTTGAGATCATACTGAGTTCTACCAGCCCCTTGAGACAATACTGTATCGTCTATTCTGTTGTCTTCTTCATATGATCAGGACTTGTGTTGTGAAGAGGCCCTTTAAGTCTAGGTAAAACAATAAATGTGTTCCGAGTTTATCACACCACAGAATTTTTTATTTTTTTTTGTTATCCTCCTTTGTTATCCCTTTTTCCCGATTTTTCTCCCATCCCACTTTCCCCTACCGTTGGTCCGAGAGGCCGGAGACGGTCACATGCTTTCCTCCGACGCATGTGCAGCCAGCCGGCAGCCAGCCTGGCCGAGCAGATTCTCACCGGGAGAGTAACGTGCGGGAGGCCGCACTACCTCCCTCCAGATCCTACCCTCGCTGAGCAGGCGCCCCGACCGAACTGTAGGGGTCGCTGTCCACAACGCCCAGGACCCACCCGCCAGCTTTCCCCACCCCCTAATACTGCCAATAGACCCATCTCAAACCCTGCCTCTTTTCTTGATCCTCCAATCACAACTGTCGGCTTAAGCCGACAGTTTAATTATCAGATTAAACTAATGTTTCTATATCATAAAAACAAACTAATGTTTCTATATTATCAGATTAAACTAATGTTTCTATATTATCAGATTAAACTATACATGTTTCTATATTAACAGATCAAACTATACATGTTTCTATATTAACAGATCAAACTACTAATGTTTCTATATCATCAGATTCAACTTTTGAATAAAGAACCCTCCCTCCCTCCCTCTCTCCATCCCTACCAGCACGTCATTGCAGATGTCTTGCAGTTCTCCCTCGATCTTCTCACGGTACTCTCTGGCCATCTGCTGCTTCTTCTCGTTCCCCTCAGTCTTCTGCTCGATGCTGGAGATGACGCGCCAGGAGGAACGCCGAGCTCCCACCTGGTGGAACACAAGCACCTTCATGCTTAACTCTTTGGAAGAGAACAACGCCAGATGTACCCTGCTGCACCTGTTGGTGGTGGTCTAACCTCAGTCCACCTCCAAGTGAACCCTTTTTGTTGACATTTTCCATATATTAACAAATTCGATTTTTCCTCATAAGGTTTGCTAATGGTATGTTCAAAACAGCCAAATAACGTGATACTAAACAAACGTGCATAAATCAGGTGACTGTAGCATAATGAATCAGACCGGAGAATTGGAAAATGTTTGTGCACGCCAAATTGGGGATCACAAAGTTATTTTTGTCCACGTGTGTTCGTTAGGATTTAAAATCCAATAAAAGGCTGACCTGCGTGATCACACGTTTTGTTCACCCTTAGTGTGCTTCTGTACCCTAGTAATGAGGGAGGCTCGACACAGCCTGGGAACAACCCTTAAATTAATTAAACTATTTTATACAACTTCCTTGAATCTTTGGAACATGTTTAATAAAGAGGACACATTCATCTTTAAAATAAGAAATGTATCACTTCTAAGTTTGGGCATCAAGTCATTAAGAAAATAGTCATTTTGATTCTGCTTATCGGTTCCTATTAACCCTTTCACTTCCACACGACAGAAGGTTAGCCCTTTACTATCACACAACCGACGGCGATGCTCCATCATTGATCATTGATCGAGCATCGCCGTCGGTCTTAATTTCCGATACCGATATCAACCGATACAGATATATGCAGGGTCCCCCCCCCCCCCCCCAAAAAACAGAATAATTTCAGGTAATTAACATTAGATATCTCTTGTTGTGGAATTAAAACATTATGCATACTTTTGACAATAAATAAAATCAGAATTTGTTCTTACTTGCTTGCCTGGGTAAATAAAGGTTATAGAAATGTAAAAAGAAAAAAAAGAAAATATCGGTAGGCCGATAATATCGGGCATGCGTGATTTTTTTCCGTAGCCTATGTTTGCGAAGACGCTCTGATTGGTTTAGCGCCGAAGGGTCTCTTCCGCCTTGTACATATATAATCTCTGCTTCAAAGTGGTTACGCTTTGGCCCTCTTTCAAAGGTTAAGGTTAGGGAACAACATATCAATTGTTGTTGAATATGCGGAAGAGACCCTTCGGCACTAAACCAGGCGGTGGCGTGCACCCTCGCCTCAGGTTTGTGGTCCGCCAGCTAAACGAATGCAGTAGTAAGTTAGGCCCCCGTGAGTTGAATGGGTAGAACCGTGTTCCATCATGGACCAAAGTGTGACTTTATTTTAAAAAGCCAGATAACTTTATCTCATGCAAAGGGAGGATCCACTAACTACTAACATGATGACTAAAACAGTTTAGTTTATGTAGTTTAGTTCAGTTCAGCTTATGTGGTAAACAGGCTGCTTAGATGTTTAAGTACCTAATCTAATAGTAAAAGACAGTAAGATATTTACCAGTTTTAGCCCTTCTTATTTTATGTTTTTTACTCTATTTACTAGTTTTAGTGTTCATTTTACTCCATACTAGTTTTAATCTTGCTTCTTTTAAATTATCTTTTTCTTTACTCTCTTGCTAGCTTTTATGTTCTTTTACAATGTAGCGCTTTGAGATTTGCTCCACAACTATAAAGCGCCCTACAAATCTAATAACTATTATTATTATTATTATTATTATTATTATTATTATTATTATTATTATTATTGAAGCCATGTGTGGCTGCTGAGATCTAATATGCTCTTCTGCTGCTCCTTCCCTTTACACTTCAGGTCTATTTCTTCAACCGCCCTCCTGGGCATCCGTGACGCATGGAAACATCATGTGACTGCTATGTAAATAAATGACATGTTCACAATAAAAACATCCATACATAATCATGTTAAAATATGTAATCCCCTCATTTCCTCCAGCTGCGCCTACATTTCAGTTTCTTGGTTGAAGTTATTGATACTAGATGACGCCTTTTGAACATGTATATTGCCTCATAGGCTTATTTATTTGTATTTAATCTTTATTTAATGACTAGGCAGGTCAGTTAAGACCAAATTCTTATTTACAATGAATAAAGGGCCTCTTGAGGGGTAACAAGGGGACTAAAGGGCGTGTGTGTGTGTGTGCGTGTGCGTGTGTGACGTGTGTGTGTAGAAAAGACCAGATGACATGAGTTTGATAGTATTTACTGAGGATTGCCAGATAATGTTGATATTTAAACGTAAAAAAAAAATACAAAATAAATGTACATGATCATGCAACATAAAAAAAAAATTTGGGTTTGGGAGAGGGAGGTAGGGAGGGGTTTTAGATTGTGAAGTTTAGACTTCAGAGAGAGAGAGAGAGAGAGAGAGTACAAATTTAACTCTGGCCTCTTTAAGTGTGTATTCTTCAACGTAATAGCTTATCTACTTGAAATGTACTGAAAAAAAATTATATATATGTGACACAAAAATGCGTATTTTTTTTGGCCGGTAAGAAATATGGTTTGGCGGGTAGAATTTTCCCATCTACCCGCCACTGGCCGGTGAGTCAAAAAATAAATGTTGTGCCCTGTGTGTAGGTACTGCTGGTGTGTGGGTACTGCTGGTGTGTAGTAGGGGTGGGATGATACATCGATCCAGATCGATATATCGATCTATTATCAATAATCAAATAGGATCGATGCAACGTGAAAAGATCGCTTAAAATTGCGATACTCTTATTTAGAAAATCCAGCGAGTCGTATCCGCCCAGTAGTGTGAAACGCTGTGTAGCTCTGTACAGCAGAGCAGGGCTACAGAGCGCCTATTTTGCGACACGATATAAGTCTGCAGTTTTTTCCCAGCAACGGGTCAAATGCATCTAACATGCTTTGCATCGTCGCCATTCCGTTACGTTAGCTGCTTACGCTAACTAAGCTAAGCAGCTAACCCTGAGAGAGAACAGGAGAGGGGACTGGGGAAGGAGGGGGCATTCTCCCTTTCTGTGTGTGGGGACTGGGGGAGGGGCATTGTGTGTGTGTGTGTGCGTTTGAAAAGACCAGATGAAGTCAGGAGTATTATTATATTGATAGTATTTACTGAGGATGGACAGATAATGTTGATATTTAAACATAAAAAATACAATACATAATAAATGTATTCATGATCATCATGCAACATAAAACAATTGTAGGAACAGTTTGGGAGAGGAAGGGGTTTTAGGTTGAGTGTTGCGAGTTCCAAATTGTTTTACTTAAAGTTGAAAGCTCAATATATAACGGGGTAAATAGGACACGGAGGCTGGCACTCAAACTGTTAAGGGGATGCAGACCAGAGAAAGACTTTCGTCTCGTTTACATCAGGTTCCCCCATTTTCAATTCATAATGAATTGTAAGTAAGGGTGCAATTAGCACTGTGCAATCCATTCTTTGTGGATCTAGCCCTAGGTGTTTGTACTGCAAGTCGTACCACGTTCTTGTAGGCGACGGACAGCAGGTTCCGCTCCTCGTTGCTCAGCTCCAGGCCCTGCTCAGTCACAGCCTTCATGGCAGCCGCCATGTCGTCATAACGCTCAGCCTGCTCTGCAAGCTTGGCTTTCTGCACCAGGTCGTTCTTATCCATCTTTAGGCTGGGAGGGAGGGAGGGAGGGAGGGAGGGAGGGAGAGAGAGAGAGGGAGGGAGACAGACACACACACAGAGAGAGGGAGAGACACAGAGAGAGGGAGAGAGAGTTAGATTTAGTGGGTTTATCATGGTACGCCACCTAATCCATCTCCCCTTGGAGGGAAGGACAAACGGCTGTGAGACAGTCATATTCAACTACTTGGTAGAGAAAGAGACAGAGCTTCAGAGTTTCCTACCCTCTCTAGCCTGGACGGAGTCTGGGAAGTGATGGAGAGAGAGAAAGGGGAGGGGGATGGAGAGAGGAGGAAAAAGAGGGATGGAGACAGATATGGAAAGAGCAGTGTTTCCCACAGGAGTTTCAGAGACTATGGGGGATGAACCTCCAACCCTCTAGGGGGGTTCGGGGGCATGTCCCCCCGGAACGTTTTTTTTTGTACATTTTAAAGTTAAATCTGGTACACTGAGAGCAAAATAAAGAGGCCAGATCTATGATGAACTTTGTGCTCAAAACACAAAATCGACTAGACTAGTGCTTCCCAATCCTCTCCTCGAAGCACCCCAGCCAGGGAGCGAAATTAACTTTTTGACTCACCGGCCAGTGGCGGGTAGATGGGAAGAATCTACCCGCCAAGCAGATTTCTTACCTGCCAACTTTTTTTTGATAAATATATATATATTATTTTATATAAAAAATTTTTTTTTAATAATATATATATTATATAATCATACTTGTAGTTGTATTATCTGCGAGACATCGCCACCTCGCTGTCTGCAAACAGCTCCACTGTCTGTGTGTATACTCTAGTGGCCTCCAGCTCCAGCAAGGATTCTCCGGCGCTACAGCTGGACCCTAAACTCTTACATTCAGCATGAAAGGATTCTCCTACCCTGCACCTGGACCCTAGTCAGCAGCGCTGCAGCCCTCATGCGATGTAACTGGACACTTGCAGTTGTTTATGTCGGGAGCTATCAGAAGCTAGCCAGCTGGATAACGTTACACAATGCCTCATGTATTAAACTAAAAGTGAAATAGTTGACTGGGTCATTTTGTAACAGTAGCTAACATCAGCTCACGGAGGTCTCTCTGACTAGAGTAGACTAACATCAGTCACGGTGACTGTGTTTACATGCAGCATACAGAAACAGGTAGGGGAGGTTTAGGAGCAGCAATGCGCTCAGACAGCGAGTGAGAACTCCGCTCAGAATTGGATCATGATTTTCGGTTTTCACATGACCATTTGATTGGCCGCCACACGGCGGTCAGTCCTCTAAGTGGGAGGCGCCAAACGTAAAAACTGCCCGCAAATGGCGGGCGGCGCTCTCTAGTTTCGGTCCCTGACCCCAGCCGTTCAATGTATTTGTTAAATTCCACAAATACGGGCCGCCACAGTCTAGGTAATTAATGGGAAACCCTGAAAGAGGCATGAAGAGAGAGATGGGAAAGAGACCGATGACAGATGTGTGGAGAGGGGTGATGAGAGAGAGAGAGCGAGAGCGCGCGAGAGAGAGAAGGAACATAAATAATCCAATAAGGGCACGGTTGGTATGAAAGTGATGGTGACGTCTTGATGGAGCGTCGAGCGGATGCAGATAAGCTACATCTACATGATTTATGATAAATGTTTTATTTTAATTTGACATTTTAAAAAATACAAGATTCCAGAAAACTTCAAGGATGCAACAGGAAAAAAAGTCAAGACTTATTTCCATTGTGGTCCTTGGTCTCAGACAGTCGAGCAATACAAAACATGACCACAAATAACAATTTGACAAACTACATAGACATGTACATTTTAAGTGCAGTACAAACGTAGCCACAGACAACAATGTGTCAGACAACATTTTCATGCATTTTAAAATCTAGTTTTTAACATCGTCGAGGAGCCATGATTTGACTTTTTTCTTAAATTTGTGTCAGCTACTAATGCATTTTAGCTGTAGATGGGGAATCTACCCGCTATGCCGCCAAGCATATTCTTAACGGCCAAAAGAAAACACATTTTTGTGTCACATATAGGGGTGGGAATCACCAGAGGCCTCACGATACGATATTATCACAATAGTAAATATATTGCGATATGCTGAGTATTGCGATATTAATATTGCGATATATTGCGATTTATTACCTTTTTTCAACTGCAAAGTAAAACTGTCAACATTTTATCTAATAAAATAAAGTTCAGTCTGTTCATCTCACTTCAATAATTTTTATTGCAGAACATGGTATTTTCTCAAGCAGACTGATGTAAACACTGTAATCTGTGTTGCATGTACCTGACAAACTGAACCGTTTGTATTACAGTCATATTCCAACTTAACTAAATGCACATGTGTGCGTGTGTGTGGACTACTGTACTATTACAGGTATTGAAATGAACAATGCAACTTCCTTATACAAAAAATAAAATAAAAATGTAAAAAACTAAATTAAATATCGATACTTGGCATCCCTGTATCGATACAGTATCGCCACGCAAAGTATCGCAATACTACTACGTATCGATTTCCCCCCCCCACCCCTAGTCACATATTTAAAAAGTTCAGTACATTTCAAGTAGATAAGGTATTACCTTGAAGAATACACACTTAAATAAGAGGCCAGAGTCAAATTTTAAGCAAATTATTTTAATATATTGATTGATAATTGATTAATCAATACATGTCAAGTCAATCTTAAATTGTAACCTACTGTTAAAGATCAGACCCCCCTCGGGGGAGCTCCAGTAGCTCACCGCGTACCTCGGACGCTATTTCGGCGTCGGGGACAACCGTGCGCGTCACGGATCTGGGGTACACGAGTTCGACTCCCGGACTCGCCGTATTTTCTCAGTGTCTTTCCCCCGATCTATACCCCATTCAACCTGTTTCTGTCGGTCATGCTTGACCAGAAAAAGCGATAAACGCTAAAAGAACCAGCTGACTGGTCAAAGTTTAAAAAAGAAACAAAAAGATCAGACCCCTCACTCTAACATCTTTGCAGGATTTAAGAGAACATAATAAAATGTGAAACTTAAACCTCCGCAATCATGTCCTCATCAGAGTCCACAATCTCATTGATTTACTACAGATGACTGGTGTCATGTTAATGTATGTGCGCTATACGAGTGTACAGACCACCGTACTCAGGGTCAAGGGGCAGGTCAGGGCTCAAGACTAACACCATCCCGTCGTCCCGGGGACGATCAAATATGTATTTGGGATGAACACAAATCCTCCCCGGGACGCAGTGGGGACGAAGAGGATTTATTTGGAAAATGTCAACTGCGCCGACTTGTCAGTGCGCATATCAGTCACTGGCACCGTCTTCTTTAGTTGACAGTGCCACGAGACCACTGCACAAGACCCACAAACATATAGAATGTTTAATAAAAGTTCCTGCGATACTGGCCATCAGTCAAGGGAGCACTCGCAAACAGATAACGTTAAACACAGCAGAAGATGGAAAACAGACTGACCAACAGGGAACTAGGGCTGTACCGAATGTCATTTTTTAACATTCAAAGCTTCGATTGAAGTATTCGAACGAAGCTTCGAATGTCTATAAATTTTTTTTTTAAACTTAAATTAGTCTTTTTCTTTTATTAAATCAACTTTCTTTAATGAATATAACTCATCAGTTTCATCAACAATCCAATAAGGGCACAGTTGGTATGAAAGTGATGGTGACGTCTTATGTATAATATTATAATATTAGTGTAGCCACACTCCCATTGGTTTAAACCAGTGCTTCTCAAACTTTTTCTGTCAGGCCCCCCTTTGGCGGACCAAAATATTTTGCCCCCCCCCCCCCAACAAAATAGTCAAGAAATGAGCCATGTTTAAATTTATTGAAATAACACCAATATCGTGACCTTTCAAATTGACAACACCTTCCCTCGCGAGAGCCACCTTGCCTCGCTGTGAAACAGCACTGCAGAATGGTCAGCTCCCATCTCCTCACACAGCGCAGAGAACAGGCGCGCTTTCAGGGGTCGGGTTTTGATGAAATTTACCACGTTTATAACTTCTGTCAAAACCTCATTCAGCTCAGGGCTAAGCTGTCTTGACGCTGGCGCCTCTGTGAATTTACAGTGCGTCCATTGCGCGTTTGGCGAGACCCCCTTGATGAGCGCATGTAGCCCCCTCCTTTTCCCTGCCATGGCCTGCGCACCGTCAGAGCAAAAGCCCACACAATTCTCCCATTTCAGTCCATGTTCTGTCAGGTAACTGTAAATAATTTTGAAGAGCTCATCCGCTGTCGCTCTGTTGCCAACGATTCTTCAAGTGAACGTGCGTTAACATGAATTTGCATATATAAACGCCCCACCTGCTCCTAATAGGGCATGCAACCACAGGACCGTGTGCACACAGAATATGCTGGCAACGTGGAAGTAATTTGCGGCTGATCAAAATGAGATTAGATTCAAATTGATTGTCATTATACAGCACAAGTACAGTACAACAAAAAGTTTGGCATCCAACCTGAGTGCAAATGTAACCGTAAACTGCAATACAAATATTATACAATGTACAGTGATAGAGGTATAAAGACAGTATGGTAGTAAGTCATACTGGCCAGCAGCTTATAAGAGTAGGTAAGGGATATGCAAAGATATAGTATGCACAGACAGATAAGGATATAGAGTAGGGGTGAAACGGTTCACAAAATCTACAGTTGGGTTCGTATCTCGGTTTTCGGTTTGATACGTTTTTTTTATTTATTTTTTTAACACTCAAAATACCACTCAGCATAAGATATATAGCCTAAAAATAATCAAACTTTTCAGTTATTCTAAAGGACGTAGTCATGCAAAAACTGAAAGAACGAGGCAGTTTGACATCAGGCACATTATTTTGACTGACGGTTAGAGCTAGGAGAGAGAGGGGACGCATTGCTGATTTAAACATGCTTCTCATTTATTTGGCAAAAAAAAAGTTTACCTTTAATAATGTTTGGCACACAAAGACCAAACTGACAGAAAAATATAGGCAACATTTGTCAAAGTATTAACTTAGTGCAAACAAACAAAATAATTAAACCTTTTCTATTTTTGTGGCCACATTATAAGACAAAGGCCATCAACATAAAGTATGAATATGCAACCAGCACTAGACTTTATCAAAAAGGAAAAGTCAGTGTTATTTAAAATAAATAAATCATGTGTACTAAATATACATGTACTTTTTAATTGCATGAAACATTATGAAGTATTCTCTTATGCCGCTTTTCACTGCATGGTACCTAATCGACTCGCTTTTGCTATTTGAGTGTCCTGGTAGCCTCGTCAAAACACCACAGAAGAAGACGAGGAGCATGTGTATGAGACCTACTCTGTGTATCGTCAAAACACCACAGAAGAAGACGAGGAGCATGTGTATGAGACCAACATATTCACACGATGTGTATGAGACCTACTCTGTGTATCGTCAAACACCACAGAAGAAGACGAGGAGCATGTGTATGAGACCTACTCTGCTAAACATATTCACACGCCGCCGCACGGCGGTGTAATGACCAAGTAAAGCTACTTTGCCTCATAAACATGTAATTAAACCGAACGGTAGCGAACACACGTAAACAGACCGGGTCACCCTCGCCCCTGGGTTTCTGACGCACGCCGTTGCTCAAGACAACAATTGCCGTTGCGCACATTGAGGTCATGATGTCGGCTGGAAAAATCTCCACCCTGGAAGGCGTTTTCCAAAAGCTCAGTTTCCAGTGACCTAAAACACCATGTTCCTGTGGACCGGGAGGCCAAAACGCAGAGAGAAGATAAATCCCTATACGTGGGGATAGAGCCGTAGTCTATTGTCCTAATAATAGGCTATTTTGTTTACATATTATATAAAAACAAATTCTATAATATGCTGTAGGGATGGTGGGGGAAATTACCTTTTTATTTTCTCGATATTTAACCTCACTAGATTGCCACGGAAAAGTAGCCAGGGCAACAAAAAATAAATACGACACAAGTAAAATATTTCTCACAATTGTCTACATCTTCTATCCATTCAAATGCTCGTTACTAGTAGGGATGCACGATATTGATTTTTTGACACCGATAACTTTATGCTCCTCAAGCCGATATTTATTGTATTATATTTTTTTTTAAATGTATATATATATATATTTTTTTTTTGATCAATTTTTTTTTTTTTTTTTTTTTAGTATTTATAAGCTCCGACGTCATCGGTACTGCTATCGGTACTCGAGAAATTATGGAGTTTTTTTTTGAGGAATTTAAACGTCGCAAACTAATCTTGTTGGCCGTTTTCTATATCTCTCCTGCCTCGGTGTCTCTGCCTGCGCGAGGAGCGGGCTGTGCTCACACACACACACACACACACACACACACACACGGGTGCTGCCGAGTACAGACAGCACTGCTCTCATCATGGCGGACAGAACGAAACGTTCAAAAGTCTGGGTCTATTTTACTAAAGTCGATGCTGACAACGCTCGTTGCCACAAGTGCAACAAGACATTTGCCAATTGCCAGTAATGTATAAGCGCTGGTACTTGTCAATGTGGCTGGCGGGGAGCTAACGTTATTAGCCTGAGCTCCGAGTAGAATAATGGCCGACAATCCAGAGGTAAATAAACGAACGAGAGCTTCTGGTGGGTGCAAGCGGTGGGACGTAATTGGCAGATCGACTGTCTGCCTCCGAATGTAACGTGACTACGTCACAGCCAAGAAAGGAAGCGCTGGATTTGTGAAAAACTCCCTGTTCCTAAACCACACGCTGTCAGTCGTACCACAGTACTGGCAAAACGGGAGGAGGCTATAATAAAAACAAGCGCCCTTCATCCAAATCCACCCACACCGGATTTCTTTTAACCAAAAAATGTATTATACATTATCGGAGCTATCAATAACGTTATCAGGTTTATCGGGATGACGTCATAATTGCTGATATCGGCCCGATAATTATCGTGCATCCCTAGTTACTAGGCAGGGTTAGATCAAGCAAGGGAGAAAAGGTCATATTTGGTGTGCGACTCTAGGGAGGACGAGAAAAACAAGTGACTGACGTTTGAGACTAGATGCAGATGTTAGCAGCCACTCTAACAAGCTAACTTTACACAAACATAGCTTGCTAACCTAGTTAGTAAGTACTTTCGGTTTCCTGCAACACATTGGCTTCACCCAGCGCTTCCATTATGATCAGGAATATACAACGGGGGGTTACATCCAGGGCACGAAATTAGAGCCCGCCACCCGCCAATGGCGGGCATATTTTAGGTTTGGCGAGTGACACAGAGGTCTGCCCGCCACCTGGCGTGTAGTTCATATCGATACTCTTATTTTGAAAATCCGGTGCGGGTCTCATTTCCGCCACCAAGCGCAGCTCCAGTCATAATATCGATGGCTCCGGCAGTTAGCAACGTTCGGTTCATACGATACTCATATTTTGAAAAACCCGTGGCAACGAGTCATATCCACCCCAGTCCGTGCTTCTCCTCGTATCAACACAGAGGCAGTCTGCTCTAGTCTACTGCGGACCTCCGTGAGCTAACGTTACTGTTTAAACAATGACCCAGTCAACTCTTCACTTTTAGTTTTATATAGGGATGCACCGAAGAAATTCTTGGCCGAAACAGATACCGAAAATAGGAAACAGTTGGCCGAAAACCGAATGCCGAAAATTAATATAAATATATGTTTTTTTTTTTTTTTTTTAGCTACCTGATTATGGCAAAAGACATGATTATGGCTAAACTTAACTTAAATAATATTAATAATCACTATTATGGGCCCATAAAACATTTATTCAGCACTTTTGAATGCATACATTAATTCCAGACTGTTAAGACTAAAACGATTGATGACGACTTCCTGTCCTCGCATTTCCATTTCCGGTTTAACGATACATTTTCAACAACAGATTGCTGCTAATTAAACACTTCATTTAAACGGAGTAACGTTAACGTTATGTCGAGTTCATACGTGTAGTGTAGTATGAACTCGTCATAACGTTAACATTACTCAGTGTCCACTGTTGCTGCCACCGTTGCGTCGCAGATGGATGGTACACTGTAAGCTCCGTAGCTAATCCGCTCCTAGACTACTGATAGCAGTACCGTTAACGTCGGAGCTGATCAATACTCCGGTTTTTTCTAATTTAGTTTAGAACCGGGTTTCGGGGGCATCCCTACTCCCAAGAGGAGTTAGTTATCACAGGCTGTAGAATGCAGGAAGAGCTGCCAAGCTGCTCACGTTACATGTTGCGCATGCTACCGGTATGTCTGTAGTCGCGTTTTGATGACGTCATCACAACAACACGTTATTTGACTTTCGGTCATATATTTTCGGTGCTAAAACGCTTTCGGCCGAAAGCCGAAAGAGCCGTTTTAACCATTTTCGGCCGATAATTTTCGGTAGCCGAATTTTCGGTGCATCCCTAGTTTAATACATGATGAGGCATTGTCTAACGGTATCTAGCTGGCTAGCAGTAGCTACTGATAGCTGCTGATATCAACAAATGCTCCAGCAATAGTCGAGTGCATAATACCTCCGTTGAAGTCCGTTCGCTCGGTAGGCAATGTTAGCTCACGTTAGCTCTATATGACCCAGTAAACCAAATAGTTCACTGAGGCGTTGTCTTAACGTTATCTAGCCGGCTAGCAGTAGCTACAGATAACTCCTGATATCAATGTCTTATAACATTGATTCGATGTGTATTCGAGCTGCGGGCATGCTGAATGTGATTTGACCAATAGGTCCAGCTGCAGCGCCGGAGAATTGATTCGATGCGTATTCGAGCATGCTGAATGTGATTTGACCAATAGGGTCCAGCTGCAGCGCCGGAGATTCCTGGCTGCATCTGGAGGCTACTAAGTATACACACAGACAGATAGCGAGAAGTCACTTCAGAGAGAGAGAGAGAGAGAGAACAAATTTAACTCTGGCCTCTTTAAGTGTCTATTCTTCAACGTAATAGCTTATCTACTTGAAATGTACTGGAAAAAATGTATATATGTGACACAAAAATGCGTTTTTTTGCCTGTAAGAAATATGCTTGGCGGGTAGAATTTTCCCATCTACCCGCCAAAAGTTAATTTCATGCCCTGGTTACATCTATATAAGCCCTTCTGCACAAAAATTCAAGATAATAAGCTAATCGAAGCTAATCAGTTAGCTTATAGCTGCTAGCACTAGCCATCACACATTAGTAGTCCACACTAGTTAGCCTAGGCAAAAATCTCAATAATTGGTAATATTGAATCACAATACTAGGAGTTTCTAACCGCTGATATTTAATCTCACTTTAAAACTGATGACTATTTGATGTTGGCATCAGGGTTTCCGTTGTCCGGTAATTACCGGTTTTTGACCGGCAAAATCTGTTGAAGTCCGACATATTTAATCTCTCCGGTCATAATGTCCGGTGAAAATAAATCCCTCTAAGCACAATTTGATTATTTGAATTGTATTAAAATAGGCTAAAATTAAATAGCCTATGCGATGAACGAAACAATCATTACATTTGTTTCATCGTTGCTTCACCAAGCAGGTCTTTCTATGACAACGATGTGTCAGCGCGAGCTTGCTGCTAGATTTACGAGAAGCATGGAGCTGGAGACCCACAGAACCCACCAGCTTTTCCGGCACAGTGCAGTACTCCAATTCAGCCATTGGCAATTCAGCTGTTGGGTGGGGGGCGCTGCTGAGCGGTCCCCCGACCGGACCTGAAAACACTGCTGTTCTGTGGGTCTGCAGCTCCATGCTTCTCGTAAATCTAGCAGCAAGCTCGCGCTGACACATCGTTGGCATTATTAGACAGACCTGCTTGGTGAAGCAACGATGAAACAAACGTAATGATTGTTTCGTTCATTGCATAGGCTATTTAATTTTAGCCTATTTTAATACAATTCAAATAATCAAATTGTGCTTAGAGGGAATTATTTTCACCGGACATTATGACCAGCACCAAGTCGTTGCGAGGTGGAGATATACATCACACAAACCCACGATAATGTTGCCGTCTCTCTCTGCCAAATTTCTCAGTTCTTCGCTTGATATAATTAATACAAATGTCCAATAACGGAATTCGTTAGCTCATAAAAATGTGATTATAACAGACTGCTGTTTATTAATGTCGGGCAGACTGCCCACCGACACCTCAAGTCGGCAGCAGCACGAAGTCTCGAGGGACTTATTTTATTTGGAATATATTAATGACTGTATATATACGCAAAAGTAGCCTAGTTTTAAGTTAAAATATTATAAATGCCTTGACTAGGATGTCATTCTTTATATAGGCCTATCAATTGTTTTTAAGCTCAATAAACTCTGACCGGAATTGATCCCATTTGTCCGGTAGATTGAAACAATTCTAACTGAAACCCTGGTTGGCATACATGCTCCACAGAGCTTACGCACCTGGAGAGATCACCGGTGCCCCCAAGGAACTGTGCGGTCACCCTTCCTGTTCCCCCTTTACACCTCCAACTTTTGCTACAACTCGGGTATGTGCTACATACAGAGGTTCTCTTGATGACTTCTCCAACGTCAGTTACATCACAGAGGACAACGAGGATGAGTACAGAGACCTGGTGGGGAGCTTCATAGGGTGGTTCGACAGCAACCACCTTCAGCTCAACAGCAAGACCAAGGAGCAGGTGGTGGACTACCGGAGAGGCAAGAAGAGCCCCCCAACTCCCATCACCATCCGAGGGGAGGAAGTGGATATGGTGGAGACCTACAATAGGGCTGCAACGATTAGTCGACGACGTCGATTATAAAAAAAATCGTTGACGAGGAATTGTTGCGTCGATTAGTCATTAAAATAAATTATTATAATATTTTTTTTTTGCACTACCCATCTTTGTGAAAGTGGCTTCTCAGCTCTGGTCCAGCCAGCTGAAGACTTCTTAGCTTAACATAACAGACCGACAGTAAGTTTGGGGGAACTAATGGGATAACTGGGGATGTTGTTTGGTCCCGACAAGAGTCTCAAAGCAACTCTGAGGTCATGCTCAATGTCCAATCTGTTCCTCTGCTCTGTCTTCAGCTGGACCAGAGCTGAGAAGCCACTTTCACAAAGATAGGTAGTGCAAAAAAAAAATTATTAGACAGATTAGTCGACTACCAAAATAGTCATTAGTTGCAGCCCTAACCTACAATTTCCTCGGAATACACTTTAACAATAAACTGGGCTGGTCGGACAACTCAGAGGCCCCTCTACAGGCCCAGAGCAGGCTGTTCTTCCAGAAGAGACTCAGGTACTTGACTTGATGCTGCAATAATTTTATTTACCAGTCTGAAGTAGCTGCCAGTATCCTCTTATTCACCGTGGTAACATCAACTCAAGAGACACTAACAAACTGAACAGGCTGGTGAGGAAGGCTAGCTCCGTAGTGGGAGTCAAACTGTTCAAACTAGAGGTTGTGGCAGAGCCTAGGGGATGAGGGAATGCTGCTATACGCTCTACTAGAAAACCCCTCCTACCTCCTCTAAGGAGCTAGCCAAGATGAGGAGCACATTCAGCCAGACTTATTCCCCCATGACACACCACAAACCTGGCTTCGGCTTTGTGCCAGTAGCCATCAGGCTGCACAACCGTGGGCATGGACTGCTGACAATAGCTGGAGAGCTAACGGCCGGAGAACTTGAGAACTGTTCGAACTGTACTCTTAATACGGCACAGACTCTGGTGCGGTGTGCTACCACGTCATGGATACAATTGCTATTATTGGCTCTTCTGCCTGTACCTCCCCTACCCTGATGCTATGACACGATGCTATGATTAATAAAGGAACACTTGACTCAACACTTGACTCAACTGTGTGACCTACATAAGCAAACAAGACCATCAGTGAGAAGATTTACCATTTCTATATAGTGATTCTGAATGCCTGTGTCCAGGCATATACAATCACAATGAATCATAATATTGAATGGAATCTGCACCCAAGTACATCATCAAGACTCGGATAGATATAGACCCATGATCATATTCTGATACTCAATAACGATCAAATTAAAGGAATATTAATAAAGATAATAAATTAAATGAGGAAAAAGCTGACTAAAGACCAATGCATTAGGCAATTAATAAGGCCTGGAAAGAAAATATGAATTATAACTAGGGCTGGACGGTATGGTCTAAAATTTATATCACGGTAAAATTTGAAGCATAGACAATAACGGTATATATCACGGTATATTCATTTATCTTAAAATGTCTATATAAATGCTTCTGAAGGGATAAAGCACTGGTATGGCAGCTATTGCTGTACTCTTGTATTACTAGGACATATTTCACATAGTACAGAGGTATTTTAAGAACATTTATTGTGCAAACATTTATTGTGCAAAACTGCAATAGAAAAATGCAAAACCTTTTCTCAAGTTACTTGAGAAATGCCCAAACTATATGGCAAGGTCCGTGAACAAGTGGAGAAAAACTCAGTACAATTAAACACTATGCAACGACCACTGCAAACGCAGAGTGAGTCGTCAAGTAACGCTAACATTTTCTTAAAACAAGATTAAATTGACCAAAATCAAGAAAGAAATAAGCAAAATTATCTGTGGAATAAGATAATTCTACTCAATATTGGACTTATTGTACCAAATACAAGATATGTTCACTTGATAAGATAAAAAAAAATTGCAGTGTAGTTGTAATCAAAGTAAAGGTCAAGATTAATGACATGCCTCAACACTTTGTATTGAACATAGATGATTTAATAGATAATATAAATAAAATACTAACATACTAACTGTCTAACATACACACTTTACACCTAAGAAGTCTCAGTGGCATAGGCTACATTCTGCCTTAGAGCATTTCATTTTCCTGGGCTTTTTAAAGAAAAGCTCCAGGGCTCTTTGGTGGGGAATTCACTGGTAGGGGGCCATTGATGCTGAGACGCATACAAGCGGCCAGATCGTCTCCCTGCAGCCCAAATGAAGAAAAAAAAATATATATATATATATACATTCAGCGCCGCTGCTGAATGCATATAAGGGAAACACTCAAAATAGCAAATATATATATCCAAATAATTTGGGCCTAAGCAGTAAAAGACTGATTTGTTGAAAATAAATTCAATGGCGTTGGAGCCAGCTGTGTTTGTTGACAGACTCAGTTACAAGCTAAATAGTCAATCTAAGCTAACACAATCAAAATAATAACATTGCTTGTGCAAGGTCACCTCCATCACTGGATACATTCTCTCTCATACTCTCTCACCTTCTTCTAATCAGGGTGCGGATGAGCACTCCCCGCCTAGGTTTGCCATGGTAGTCTGTGTTACTGTGTTCAGGCATCCACTAAGTACATTACTTGCCCACCGCCCCCACTGGTGTCTGCTTTGCTTGTTTGTTTTTTTAAATATAGAAATAAAATCAATTTAGTTCAGTTCCATATATCAGTGCCCGCATTCATCAAATAAAAAACTAAATAGTAAAATACTTGTGTGTTATCAATACTTAGTCAGACATTATAAACTGCGTAGACAGTAAAGCTATTTTTAGGGATGCCCCAATCGATCGGCCAGCG
The DNA here is from genome assembly GCF_963971535.1 of Notolepis coatsorum. NCBI lineage: Eukaryota > Metazoa > Chordata > Actinopteri > Aulopiformes > Paralepididae > Notolepis > Notolepis coatsorum. The sequence continues at coordinate 176,317,367 of NC_140170.1, read as the reverse complement.
ATCGGTATCGGCCGATATTCTGTATAAATATGAGATCGGTGAATTCCGATAATGCTTTATTTTCGCCGATTGTGAAAACTGATCGAAAAACATGATCCAATTCTTAGCGGAGATCTCACTCGCTGAGTTCTGTCTCAGACACACGGGGATGCAAACTGCGGCTCCACCTCCTCCTGCCCCTCCCTTCCCGTGTAAACAAGCTCCAGCAATAGTCTGCTCTAGTGCATTATGCATACAACCTCTGTGAGCTAACGTTAGCTACCATTACTGTTTAAACAAAATTACCCAGTCAACTATTCACTTTTAGTTTAATACATGAGGCATTGTTAACGGTATCTAGCCGGCTAGCTACTGATAGCTCCTGATAAACAAATGCTCCAGCATGATTAGTAGTGCATGATAGCTCACGTTAGCTCACTGTTCAAAACGAAATGTCCCATTAAACTACATAGTTCACTGAGGCGTTGTCTTAACGTTATCTAGCCGGCTAGCAGTAGCTACAGATAGCTCCTGATATCAATGTCTTATGACATTGATTCGATGCGTATTCGAGCTGAGGGCATGAATGTGATCAATAGGGTCCAGCTGCAGCGCCGGAGAATCCTGGCCGTAGCTGGAGGCTACTAGAGTACACACAGACAGTGGAGCTGTTTGCAGATAGCGAGCATTTTGACTTGTGTGGTGGCGATGTCTCGCAGATAATACAACTACAAGTATGATTATATAATATATATGTTTTATTAAAAAAATAAAAATAAATTATAATATATATATTTTTTTTTAATAAAACATATATTATATAATCATACTTGTAGTTGTATCATCTGCGAGACATCGCCACCATGCAACAAGTCAAAATGCTCGCTATCTGCAAACAGCTCCATTGTCTATGTGTACTCGAGTATAGAGCTGCCGCGGTATTGATATTTTCCTTACCGCACGAATTTGCGCAATATTTCCTACCGCTGCGGTAATTACCGCACAGTGCGCACAAAAAAAAAAAAAAGTTTGAATGCATTTTTATTTTTTTTAGTAGTCTACTCTTATAGCCTGCCTCTAGTCTAATGGCGCTTTTCCACTGCATATTACCTACTCGACTCGACCCGCTTTAGGCACCTGGTACTTCGTTCCTTTTCCACTGCAGCCAGGTACTACTCCGTTTGGGGAATGGGGATGCAGGCGGGGCCGCCGCCGCTCGCTTGTGTACACTGAAAGCTCCGTGGGCATAGATGTCCGAGGGCTTGCAGCAAGCCAGAGTTTAACACAGTTTCAATCAATCAATCAATAACAACATTAACCAGACTCTCGTTGCGTCTATTCTGCCAAAGCTAACGTTACCTCTCATTGTGTATTCTACCAAGCAAACCCGGGTTTAACGTTGTTACCTCTCGTGTATATCGGCTGACTGTAGTATTAGGCTAATCACAACAACAAACTTAACACATCAGCGATCTTGTTGTGACACTAAACTCTCCGCTCGGTGGTAAATTGGGTTGATGTCGGTTTTGTTTCATCAATAAATAAGGCAGAATACACAGTGAATCCATTATTTTTTGTTTATTGCACTTGGTTCTGTCGCAAACAAATCCTGAATGAAATGCATCCTTAGCGAGGCAGTAAAGATGGCGGCGCGGCGTTCTGTTTTCGTTCAGAGGCTACAAAGTGTGACGCGTCGAGTAGGGGGTATCTGCAGAGCCGCAGAGCCAGGCTGGACCAATAGGGTCGCTTGGAACCGAGTAGGGTATATCTGCAGAGCCGCAAGCCAACTTTATTATTATGATAAACAGCGGTGACACGGTATTCAGCCTAACTCTGCGGTGAGCGTGATGCAACAGCGATACCGCGGTAATGCGGTTATCGCGGCAGCTCTACTCGAGTAGCCTCCAGCTACGGCCAGGATTCTCGGCGCTGCAGCTGGACCTATTGATCACATTCATGCACTCAGCTCGAATACGCATCGAATACATTTTTTATTTTTTTTTTTATACCAAAACGATCGATATCGATATCGGTATCAGCCGATATGGCTCAAGACGATCGGTATCGGTGGCAAAAAACGTGATCGGGGCATCCCTAGCTATTTTATAGGTCTGTACAGAGTAGCTAGAGTTTCACTTTCACTTTGAGAGTAGATTTAACTTCACGTTAAAGGAAAACTCCAACATTTTGGGAAATTAGCTTATATGCCATCTACCCTGGAGTTAGACAAGAAGATAGATACCTTTTTTCTTCTCTGTGCATGCAGTAGGAGTAGGAAGACACGCACCGTTAGCCTAGCTTAGCGTCAGTCACTGGAAGTAGGGTCCTCCATTAGCCTAGTTCCCAACGTCTTCCTACTTCTACTGCATGCACAGAAGAAAAATGTATGCATCTTCTTGTCTAACTCCAGGGTAGATGGCAAATAAGCTAATTTCCCAAAATGTTGGAGTTTTCCTTTAAGGTTAAGTAAGTAAGGAGAGAAAGGAGGCTCTAGAAACAACCCAACCAGCACAACGATGGCGAAGGATTTGCCAATCTTTGGGATTTAAATCCCACAGCAGCTTGAGTGGAGAGGAGCCAATAGGAATGGTCGAGACCAGCAACAATATGTTTACATGATGCAGCGGCCGCAGCTATATTGATCCGTAAGATACGTTGTAACATTTTTGGTAGAGAAATGAACAATACATCCAAATCCTTCCAAAATACAACGTTAAGACACCAAGACCCTGAGGAACACCATAGAAAATGTCACGCTGTGATTCGATATCGAAACCGTTTGACATAGATGTAAGAATTGAATTTCTGTGATCGGATGGTAAGTACTTCCATTCTGGAGATTGCTCAGAAACCCCCTCTTGTCAATAAACAATAAAGACCCCCCCCCAGGTAGATTAAGACCTGCCCAAGTAGACTAAGACCCGCCCAGGTAGACTAGATCCGCCCAGGTAGATTAAATTTTTTTTTTTATTTTATTTTTTTTTACCTGCAACAGGGCAGTTTTAAAACCAGAGACAGTGGACAGACTTGTCTTTCTTGCCTGCAACTTAAAGTAATGGCTTTGCTTGTCCAAATGACAATACTGACCAAATTCAGATTTCTTTTTCTCTTGTCCATTTATTTTGTTTGCTTTCTAATTTAAAATACAGTTTGAAACCGTCTGTACACAGTAGGCTATGTGTGCTAGCAGAACTAGACTCCAGTCACGAGTCACAGTGCACATGTGCGGTGGTTTGTCCACCAAAAAAGCGCCAAAAGATCGAAAATAAACTAGCAGAGCCAGAACTGTTCAACTCCCCTGGAGCCACAGCCAGCAGAGAAGCCGGTTTACTTTAGCTTTTAAACCAGCTGCAGCCTGAGAACTGGAGTGTGAGGGGATGTAACACTAAAGATGGCGGCAATGACAAAGAATTGCTGCAAAATAAACATACACCTGTTGTTAAAAAAAAAAAAAAAAATTATTTTTATTTTTTTTATACTTATAACAATTCGATAATTATCGATATCGAGAAATAAAATAAAATTATCATATCGTTATCGCGATATGATTTTTTTCCATATCGCCCAGCCCTAATTAAGACCCACACAAAGGGAGCGAAATTAACTTTTTGACTCACCGGCCAGTGGCGGGTAGATGGGAAGAATCTACCCGCCAAGCATATTTCTTACCTGCCAACTTTTTTTTGATAAAAAAAAATGTATTATTATTTTATATAATTTTCTTTTTTAATAAAATATATATATTATATAATCATACTTGTGATTGTGTTATCTGCGAGACATCGCCACCTCGCTGTCTGCAAACAGCTCCACTGTCTGTGTGTATACTCGAGTGGCCTCCAGCTCCAGCAAGGATTCTCCGGCGCTGCAGCTGGAACCTAAACGCTACATTCAGCATGCAAAAGGATTCTCCTGAGCTACAGCTGGACCCTATTCAGCAGCCCTCACTCATGCGATGTAAGCGAGGGACTCGAATACGCATATGTTGTTGTAGGACATTGATGTCAGGATCTGTAGCTACTGCTGGATGGCGTTGGGACAACGCCTCAGTGAACTATTTAGTTTACTGCAACATTTCGTAGTGACTAGTGAGCTACCTAGCCAACGGAGGTATTATGCACTGGACTATTGCTGGAGCATTTGTTGATGTCGGGAGCTATCAGTAGCTAGCCGGCTGGATAACGTTACACAATGCCTCATGTATTAAACTAAGTGAATAGTTGACTGGGTCATTTTGTAACGGTAGCTAACGTTATCTCACGAAGGTCCCACACTGACTAGACTAACCTCACGGAGACTGTCGGAGGCAATAGCCTGTGTTTACATGCAGGCATACAGAAACAGGTGGGGAGGGGTAGGAGCAGCAGCAGTGCGCGGTGCAGTGCGCGGAGACAGCGAGTGAGAACTCCGCTAAAGAATTGGATCATGATTTTCGGTTTTCACATGACTATTTGATTGCCCGCCACACGGCAGTCAGACCTCTCAGTGGGAGGCACCAAACGTAAAAACTGAGCGCCAATGGCGGGTGGCGCTCTCTAGTTTCGGTCCCTGCCCACACAGGTAGATTAAGATCCACCCAGGTAGATTTAAGACCCACCCAGGTAGAAATAATATCAAAATTCTGTGCAAGTAATTTCATAATGCACACAGGCCAGCAGATCTTACATTTGCCTGCTACAGCCAGAAACAATGTTCTATCCATCATAATGTTCTATGCCCTTATTCACTCTAAAACACAATGTTCATTACAGAATTATGACTAGAAAAACATGACGGTGCCAAGCTGCATCTCAAATTAATAGTCAGGTTTCCAGCTTTCAGACGATGTCACCACTTCCATGTGGCATCTACCGTTAGGGATGGGAATCGAGAACCGGAACCGGTTCCTAATTGGCCGATTCCTGGAATCGCATGCCTCCGTGACTATCGATTCCTCTTATCAATGCCAAGTTTTTCTGACAGTTGCTCATTTTAAAACAATAACGTTAGGGCTACGCATGCAGCCATAGCAGACTATTTGATTCCTTGACTAGGAAAACCTAAATGAAAATGATAGGGCTAGGCCTGCCACGATAACACATTTTGCTGGGCGATTAATTGCCCCCGAAAATATCGCGATAAGCGATATTATTGCGACCGGTTAGAGAATTTTTTTTTGAGAAATTTATTTCCCAAAACTTTTATTTTGAAGCCCACCGCTCCGTCTTTTCCGGTGTTTTAGACTTTTATTTTGAAGCCCACCGACCGGACCGGAAGTATTGTTGTGATTATCCTAGCAGAACCTATGAGCCGACAACTTGTCTCGTCCGGTTCTGTGTTTTTGAGCTAATGATAAAACAAATATTGAGATTGTTGGTGAACAACTAACTTTAGGTTAGTTTTAACGTTAGCTACTAACGTTAGATGCAGCTACTACAGGCAATCAACGATGAGGAGGAAGCGTCAAAGCAGTATATAATAGAATAGCTGTGGTGCGTAGGCACTGCAGCACGACTCGAAACTACCTACTACGTTATAATCAGTGTTGTGCTAGTTACTGAAAAATAGTAACTCAGTTACTTTACTAGTTACTTCATTTCAAAGTAACTTCGTTACTGTACTAGTTACTTACACCCAAAAGTAATGAGTTACTGTGAAAAGTAACTATTTAGTTATTTAAAAAAAAAAAAAAAAAAAAAAAAATTGCTCCCGAGTCCCATGCCATGCCCCAGATAGTATTCAAAATCGGTTGATCAACTTGACAGTTTCCATTCACATCACCGAACTCTGCTAAGCAATGTGGTCTAGATACAAACACAAATCTGACACAAACAAATGTTGTCCCGAGTCGATATAATAAGAAGTGCGGCGGTTGAAGGAACAGCCTTGATGTCGCCGGAGCGTTTCATTATAACCATTATAATTCAAGGGTACTACGACTATGCTTGCACATCATGGTACCAAAGCACCTCAAAGGCACTTAAAACAAAATTACAAACATCACAAAACAAACTGGTCAGACTACTACTTGACCTGAACCCCAGAACCCACCTCACCCCTGCCCACTTTGACAACCTAGGATGGCTTAGAGTAGACGACAGAGTACAGCAACTTGCAATGGGCCTGGTCTACAAGATACACTATACGACCGGGGTACCCATGTACATGTCAAAATACTTCCCAAAGGTCAGTGAATACCACAACCACTACACCAGAGGAAGCTCAACAAATCATGTAAAACCCAGATTCGGCTCAAACAAGGGACTAAACACGTTTCGCAATTATGCCACAACAATGTGGAATGCCCTACCCAAAGCTAGGGGTAACAGTACTGTATATTTGAATACCGTTTATGTCACAAATGTATCAGTACTAAATACCTATATGTCCCTATGCCATAAGGGATATATGGCATATGGCATATGGCATATGGCAATGTACAGTTTCCACGCCTAATGTATATACTCTTTTCTTTCTGGACTCTTTTTGTATCACAAACAGTACTGTAATTGCAAATCTGGTATGTCATAAATGTATAGATGGAGCAGTACTGTCTATCTGTATGTCATGTATGTCATATATGTTACGATGAATTGAAAATGGGGGACCCTGATGTAAACAAGACGAAAGTCTTTCTCTGGTCTGCATCCCCTTAACAATTGTATGTATTGAGCTGTACTGTACCCATTCTGCAATCTGTTAATAAAGTTTTCATTCATTCATTCATTCATTCATTCATTCATTCATAAATGTCATGTATGTTGTGTATGTCATAAATGTCTATATGAATTGAAAATGGGGGACCCTGATGGAAACAAGACAAACGTCTTTCTCAGGTCTGCATCCCCTTAACAATTGTATATATTGAGCCGTACTGTATTGTACCCATTCTGCAATCTGTTAAATAAAGTTTTCATTCATTCATTCACCATCTTGCAAGTTGCAACGTTGTTTAAGATATCAATCAAAGCATTGCAACGTTAGAATAGTTAGGATATCAATTGTGCATGAAAGGACTATATTTATATCGTTTGATTAGTATTATGAGATTCCCTGGCAGATTTCGTACAGTCAAAATCCGTTGATCAACTTGAGTTTCAGTGAACACATTGCACTCACCAGTCTGCGGTGGTCGAGATGTAGTAACGTTACGTTAGTCCAGTTGACTCCAGCAGCGCCTCAAACATGTTCTTTATCTCGTTTCCATGTTGTATATTAATTATCTCTCCAAGTAGTTGCTAAATGGTTTGTTAGTTTGTTACTGCGTTCTTTTTATGTAGATTCATAGGGAGCGTTTGTTTTGTTTACAATAGAGAGGGTCTATTTCTTTCCGTAGCCGCATCTGGTTTTCGCACTTCTGATTGGCCAGTGGCCAGACTCGCCTAGTATCATTCTACGCGGGTGGGGATGAGGATAATAATAATAATAATCACTACCGCTCGCTATCAATCTACGCCGTATATAACGCAAATAACGCAGTGACGAACCATTCAGTAACGTAAGTAGCGTTACTGAATTTCAAAAGTAATGCGTTAGAGTACTAGTTGCGGCAAAAAGTAACTTCGTTTCTGTAACGCGTTACTTTGTAACGCGTTAGTCCCAACACTGGTTATAATAAATGAATTCATGTTTAACTTGTCCCCGTGTCCAGTCCTTTGACTAGCCCCACCCGTTCATTGTAAACAATGATGCATGTAATTGTATTAACGTTATTCTGTGTTGTAGCTATGCTATACGTTGTATTTTGTTTGTTAGCTAATGTTGTTAGAGTTGTTCCGATACCGATACTGGTATCGGAAATGCCGCCAATACTGCCTAAAATGCTGGTATCGGTATCGGCGAGTACACGTAAATTCTAGCCTCCGATCCCATGATGTAATTTATCTCCTGCCGAGTCCTGCGGAGAGTGAGGATTATAAAATGAACATGTTTTAAAGTGTGATGCTGTGTCATTTTAACAGCAGATACACTTTCTTAAATTCCATTGTCCCCGACAGTGCGGTGTGACGGGGAGCTCGGACGGGAATCGGGATGTGTTTGGCTGGTGTTATGATAGCATTAGCTGGAAAGATAGCTAGTTGGAACAACATCCGCTTTTAACGTTACATCAAATCAGATGATCGCCTGTCCTTTCTCCAGGACCTAACACTGTCCGTGACCGTCTATCAACAATAATGCACCCACGGTGAATTGTATTTAAGTTAAGTAGCTACGGACTAGCGTTAGCTGACTATTACTAACGTTATCTTAATGTCAATTCGGGAAGACGAGCTAGGTCAGTTAGCTTAGCTTGATAACGTTACCGTGTCTAAAGTTGGTGCTATTCACATAATCCAGCAATAATGGCTGCAGACCTGCAAGCAAAGTACAGCAAGTGCCAAAGGATAAGAGTCTGAGGCGGAGTTTCAAAAGAGAATGTTGAATATTTATTTTGCATCAAAAATCACAACATGAACGTTCTATCTGCCACTAGCTTACATACAGACTGAATAGGGTATATCTGCAGAGCCACTGAGTAGCGAGTGCAACACCGTTTAATGTCCGTGTGGATCATTGGAGTAGGGTATATCTGCAGTGCTGCAGCCCATACTCATTGATTAATGATACTAATACAAATCTATACAATCACCTGTTGTTGAATAAATACTATACGTTCTAGTTATTACTAAAAAACAGTATAACAGTATCTGAAAAAAAAAAAAAAAATTATAATTTATATAATTTAAAAAAAAAAATGTTATGCACTGGTATCGGATAAATATCGGTATCGGCCGATACCCAAAGCTTAGGTATCGGAATCGGATCGGAAAGGGAAAAATGGTATCGGAACATCTCTAGTTGTTAGCATTGAATGAGAATCAACACTCGATCTTTCATCTTTATTTAGCAGTCCAGTTTCTCCGGGCAGTAGCGAGTAACTACTTGGGTCTAAAAATAGCTAACGTTACACTATAAATAACGCTACTTGGTTAAAAGGAGCAACACTATTGAGAAATGTAGTTAAGCTATGTGGCGTTGCCCCACGGAGCTCCTGTGCTGTGCTCTGTAGTAAAGCCAGCGGCCCGCCTCCCAACACGGACAGTGACTGACAAGGGGCACTGGTTCCGCCTCATTAAAACAAACGCGCAAATAGCAATTAATCGCGCCTGTCAAAATCATTGCATTAATTTTAATTATCGCAGCAATTAATCGATTTATTGCTTATCGCGGCAGGCCTAGATAGGGCTGATTTTGGCAATCGAAGCTTCTGGGCAGAGCTTCGATTTTAACCCTTTATTCGCCAAGGACAAGTTTCCACGTCATTCTCCGCCATGCGTAATCTGCCAATGACGCCGTAAGGCGTCTTTGAGATCAATATTTAAAAAATCTGTGATGGCAATCATATTTTACCCACGGAGTCTTGAGATCTCCTGTTGATCTCCTCTCAACTCTCCAACAGTTCAAGAGCGCCATCTGGTGGCGGATCGGCGGATCGCCCAAACAGGAAGTGACACGCCGGAAGTGGTGCTCGCCCATATTTCGTCCGGGCACTCGCTATCGTTAGCAGGACTCCATCTTGATACACTGGACATCGATCGGTTGCAAATAACTCTATAAACAACATGATTTGGACGGATATATTATTATACAACCTGGAAATGGATGGCATATATCAACATCCCATAATCGAGAACTTTCTGCTCCACGCGGACCACCCAACGGTCAGAGGAAGCTGCGGTAAGTTTTAGCGTGTTGGAATAATATGATCCATATAAACTGCTGTGATCTATGTATCGCCTATACTACATTAATGATTTAACGTCGGCCACGGACTTATAAACCCCCCCCCCCCCCCCCCTCCGGTCACCAGCAGATGATGAGGCATGACACTTAGGACCTTGCACAATTGAAAGTTTTAATATGACGTCAATCGGTATCAAACTACATTTGATGATGTAATATATGTATTTAGGGCTATAAATCACGTTCTGCAGAATGCTGCAGAAAACAATAAAAACATATTTATACTTTAGACCGTATTTTAGTATGAATATGTGAATGAAAAAGTAGAACGTTGCTACATCCTAAACGATAGATACTTGAGGTTGAATGGGCCATAGTAATGTCAATTTAGTAATACAATTTAAAGTTATAGCCCTGCAAAGAAGGGGAACATCTCCATAGACAAATAGAGCTGGCAGAGGACGGTATAAGGAAGGATATAAGCGTGGCAGAGAAAGGGTTAATTCGAAGCTTCAAGAACATTTTATAAAAAAAAAAAATTTTATTCTTATGTTGTGAGACTTGTACAGCACTTGGTAAACTGTTGTTTTTAAATGTGCTCTATAAATAAAGTGGATTGGATTAATTAATTAAGTAGCCCCTTCCGTGACTGTGACGCAGCCAACAAGGTTTCACTCGGCTGCGCTGCCTGGGTGCAGTGGGGCTGCTCTCACAGCCAACGACATGACATAATTATGTTGCAACCTTCGTCTATCAAGCAAACAATTATATTATATTTATCATTTATAATTATATCAGACAATGCACCTACAAGATGATTACAATTAAATTAGCCAACTTGGTAACACATTAGTCATAGCAGCATAGGCATAGCCTTATTAATGTTGTGTGGCGTCGCCGTCGTGTACAACGATACTTACGTTTTTTAGGTGATTTGACAAAGTTGTTGTAGAGTTGTGATATGCCATTTTCTTCTGGCATATCTGGCACTCTGCTTTTTGGGCATTGTCTTTGCATATTTTAAAGTGTAACCACACGTCTGATGACTTCTTCGTCGACATGTCTGCTGCACGTGTCCTTGTTTTCAACACAGATAATCTCCACGTGCTTGTTGTAGAGAGGTGGAGTCGAGGGGCCGCTTACTTTCGTTTCATTGGAATGGAGGCGGGAAGGCGCCGCTTACTTTAGTTTCATTGGAATGGAGGCGCAAGATTTGAGGCAAAAAAATACAATTTTTTTTTACTTCGATTTTTTTTATGTTCGAAGCTCGTGCCATCGAACGAAGCTTCGAAGTATTTAAGACAGCCCTAGAAAACAAATGCTTTCACTGTATAAATATTCTCCCATTTCATCCATTTTAGATGATCACAATAGACTGAGGCTGCAGCTAGTGGTTCTCGCGCACCTCAGGAAAATCCTTTCACGCTAGCAAAGCGGGGTAAAATGACCTCAGGAAAAGGTGAACGAGTGTCAGAGCAGTCACTAAATTTGTGAGGGCTCGAAATTGAGACAATTTTGGTGGGGGCTCAACAATAAATGACAATCAGAAATGTCAAGTTGCATGTTGTTATTCTAACCAGCTTAGTTCTGTTGCATTTCCAATTTAAATTATACATTTATCAGGAATCGATAAAGAATTGGATCAATAAGCAGAATCTATAATGGAATCGTATCGATAAAATCTTATCAATTCCCATCCCCATCTACCGTTGACCTGGTATCTGCCCCTCAGGATCCCCTGTAGCCATGTTTGCACCGAAACTACCTTCCTGGAACTACATTCCAGAGAACTTTAAGTTCCTTCAGCCCACTGTTCTCTGCGTTTGCACCGTGGTGTAAAGACTCGCAGAGATTAGGCAAATCAATCCACTGACGTGAGAAAAAGGTCTGTAGGCATTCCAGCATCTCATTAGAACATGGAATGACAGTTATCTCTGATCAGATCTTCGTGATCACGATTAAATGAACAGACCACTGTTCCCTGCAGACTCTTTTGCCACATCGGTCCTCACATTGAACAGGAACGTGCAACAGACCGCTAACAGGCAACTCAAGAGTCCAGAAAACTTGTGTTTCCAAACTAGGCTTTCCGTGGTAGTCGGTGATACCGGTGTTACTCTGTGTTCAGGCTCCACCGAGTACAATTCTTGCTTTGCTTTTATTTACACATTTATTTTATTTTTCTCAACCCCATTTTGTAAATGATCTCACATCACAAAAACGTGCGGACAGCAGATAATTTTAGGTTTCACTTTCACTTAGTTTTAACTTCACGCGAAGGAGAGAAAGAAGGCTCTAGAGGCGACACGGCAGGTAAAACACATGTAGACAGACGGACACAGTGGATCAATGTAGCCACATAACGTTAACGTCTCAAGTTTATTAATCATGGGAAATTCCACATCACTGCGGCAACCCTATTCCAAATTAATTGCAGAGTAATAATGATCTTTAAATACTTGAGCTGCAAACGCGTCACCTGCTTGCTTAGTTCATAGTACAAACCAATTGTAACCAAGATCTGCTGGTAAAAAAAGAGCATTTTCTGCCACAGACAGGCTCAGACTGTTCTAAGTGTCTGAAGCCTCTTCTAGGTCTCTCACTACAGGCTCAGACTGTTATATAAGTGTCTGAAGCCTCTTCTAGGTCTCTCACTACAGGCTCAGACTGTTATATAAGTGTCTGAAGCCTCTTCTAGGTCTCTCACTACAGGCTCAGACTGTTATAAGTGTCTGAAGCCTCTTCTAGGTCTCTCACTACAGGCTCAGACTGTTCTAAGTGTCTGAAGCCTCTTCTAGGTCTCTCACTACAGGCTCAGACTGTTATAAGTGTCTGAAGCCTCTTCTAGGTCTCTCACTACAGGCTCAGACTGTTCTAAGTGTCTGAAGCCTCTTCTAGTTCTCTCACTACAGGCTCAGACTGTTCTAAGTGTCTGAAGCCTCTTCTAGTTCTCTCACTACAGGCTCAGACTGTTCTAAGTGTCTGAAGCCTCTTCTAGGTCTCTCACTACAGGCTCAGACTGTTCTAAGTGTCTGAAGCCTCTTCTAGTTCTCTCACTACAGTTTGGCTCAAACAGAAGTCTGGCTCTGAAAACCCATGAGGCGCGAGTTGTTGCAGGAGTTGTACAGCGGAGACCGTAGTGTTCCTGCAGTGCAAGCGTGGCTATTGCGGGTCTCAAGAGGGTTAATGCAGTACGACCAGCTCTCGATGCAAGTTTGGTGAACGACAGCAGAACACAAGGCTGTACCGTTAGTCCCTGGAGGCTCTTAAACTACCAGTTAATTTAGAGCCCTGCTGGTTTCAGCACCTGCCTTCGTGGGCAAACGATGTAATTTGGTCAACTGGGCTTCCATAGTATTTCAAGACACCTGCTGGTTGGGAGGCTCGCTTCACACATCCAGTGAAGAAAGATTTCAAAGATTGATCCTGAGATTTTACCAATTAAGATTCAAATTAAACGATTCAGTAGTGATTTTTGGGGATATATTTTAAGGCCGTAGAGTACTGACAGTGTTGGAACCTGTAGCAACCAGTACCCAACCCTACTCAAGAGAGTGAGAAATATCTCGACAGGGTCTGACTTAAAATAAGCTGCTGGACCTGCATCAGCTGAGAAACCCAGGAGAGAGGCCACCCTGACGTCACAGGAATTGTAAATAAGGTAGATTCTTAACACATTCAGTGCCACGCCCATTTGACCATATTAGGGCTACCGTGCCAATAAGGAAGTCAATGGGAGGTCGGGGAAATTTGCGAAGGCTTAAACTATATCTTAAATTATGGCTATGGGTCTAAAACACCCCCCGCTTATCAATGACTTGCTTGCAGTGTATTGCACTATCACAGGACCTAGCATGTCTTACCATGCTTTTGTACATACCTGATATGTCTTACTCTTATTACTTGTACTATTGCACAAATGTCGCATTCTCATCCTATTGGATTCTTATTATTGTATTATGCACAATCGTTGCGGGCAAGACCCCCCGCATTTCACTGTATACTTTTATGCTGTGACAAATAAAACTCTCGACTTGAACACAGTCAACATGTATGAAATGAAACGGATTGTTTATTCATTGGTACACAATTTTGACAGTTACTGAGTTTGAATATGACTACCAGTGATGTCATCAAGGACTTTAAACCCTTGTGTTGTGTTAATTACAGCTCAATTAAATGATAAGCCTGGTTGCAGTCCCTATAAGACATGGTACTGATATAAGGTACCATCTAATTAACACAACGATTCAGTGTCCCCGATGATATTCAAAGGTATTTACTCTCAATAACTGTCAAACCAAATTACCATGTGCAAAATAATTTAGTTTTAGTGCAAAATAAATCAGCATTGCCAGTGTCCCTTAAACTAATCGTTATTAGAAGCCAGGTGTACTGAGAAGTTTCTGACCAATACTGGAACCTCTGGCTGCAGCATCATGCAACATGACAGCCTCCAACACCACTATACATTTAGAAAAACTCAACCGTTGCACAACTAAACACAACATACTTGAAAATAACTACTTATGCTGTGTTGTGGCTTGAGATTAAAGTATTTAGAGACATTCCTAATGGTTGTGCGTGGTAATGTAGTACAGACTTATAGTTTGCGTCTGTTTTCTGGGCTCAGTATACAGATATTACAAGTACTGCAGACCATATATTCTCCATTCTTGCCTATGCCTGCCCTACCTATGCCTGTTAGACTAGTTCCTAGAAATAGTTAAAACAACGCTTGGAATGATTTTATGTGAATTAGGACTTAATGGAACTGACTAATCTAAATGTTGTCAGGGGTGAGAGCCCTCGGGTTAAAAAAATGCATTCTTTATAAATTTTAAAACGGCTGAGAATGTAACTGAATGAGAAGTGGTTTCTGTCAGTTGTAATGAGCTCTGCTGCACTGTTCACATGCACGCATCATGTCATTTCCATCCTGATCATTGAAACGTCAAGGTCGCGCGGGCCGTTTTACACATACATAACACATGCATGCAAACATATACACATATATAAAACGACACACAGAAATACATATACAATAGATATACATATTTACATACACAGCTGCAGTGATAGATGTGGTGGGATGTAGCCTAGCTCAATCTGGCACCAGTCCACTGACCATTAACGTTACATTAGCAGCGTTGTTGTTGCTCGGCGAGCTAAACGTTAACGTCAAATATATAGAAGCAGCCGAGCTCAATAATAACCACCGTACTCCGTAAAACCACCTCATGGTAAATGTTGCATTAAATAAAAAGGTAACAAAGTAATATTACTGCGGGGGGGCAGCTAGTAGTACTAGCCCCCTCTCTGTGTGTATTTGTATCGGTTAGCTACGCCCTCTCTGTCGCATTCCCTTAAGATGGAGAGATACCGCCAGCTAGCTGGCGTGATGCTGACATGATGCTAACGTGATGCTAGCATGATGCTAACGTGATGCTAACATGCTAACGGACACGGCGTTGCTCAATGGAGATCCTGACAACAGTGGTTCTAATGTTCCAACTACCGCTCCATGGTTCTCAGGTTGATAGTCGAGCGATCAGGAAACGACATCGATGCTCTGCGTACCCGCAGCTATGTTGTCTTGACTGGTTAGCTAGTAGCATAGCATTAGCACACTAGCTAGTAGCATAGCATTAGCACACTAACTTGACTGGTTAGCTAGTAGCATAGCATTAGCACACTAGCTAGTAGCATAGCATTAGTCAAGCACACTAACTTGACTGGTTAGCTAGTAGCATAGCATTAGCACACTAGCTAGTAGCATAGCATTAGCACACTAGCTTGACTGGTTAGCTAGTAGCATAGCATTAGCACACTAGCTTGACTGGTTAGCTAGTAGCATAGCATTAGCACACTAGCTAGTAGCATAGCGTTAGCACACTAGCTTGACTGGTTAGTACTGGATGCTAACATCTGCACCTCTCGACGGCCAGGCAGACAAGAGGGCTGCTAAGCTGTCAAAATTACCAAACTAACGTGTTTCACCACCTTTTAATTCCCGGTGGAAACAGAAGAACATTCATCCACTTACTAACGACTGTCCTCCGAGTCTCAAATCTGATAAATACCTGCTTTAACAGTAAAATAATGTAAATCTCGATCCTAGTGTGCAGTGAGCTCTTCCTCGCCGTTCCGTCTCACGGCTCGGCCTAAGTCCTTGTCCCTCCAGCCCCAGACCACTAGAGACACCTTCCGCCGCGCCCTGGGGACCATTAGCTCAACATGACCGGTCCTACCCCGCAGATAACACCACTATCTACTCATATGCAGGTCAACTCACATTTAGAATGTTTTGAGAATCCTGTTATTTGTCTCTGAACGATGGGAGTTATCAAGCCGTCCTCCGTTCGCTGCTCGGGATATTCAGGGCAGTACCACTTCCGCCTGCTCTGACACTTCCGCTTCCTCTAAAACCCCACCCCTCCCCCCGCCAGTATCCATGGCGACCGTGCTCAGGGGTTTCCTAAGCATCTTGCAAGGGGTTTGACGTCATGAGGACCCATGGCAACCACTACAGGATGACGTACTCTGAATCACCATGGTAACTGTCTCCATCAAAGCTTCTTGATATCTCAGTTCACCATCAGCTGACAGCATGTTGCAGTGATTTGACTTTCAGAACTGTTCTCTATGAGATATGATCTGTTTCCCTTTTCAATCAAAGACATCCACAGAGAGACACAAACACGTCTGCTGTTAAATCAAACAGAAATGTTGAACAAATGAATGAGCCAGTTAACTAATTACAATCAATCAATCAGGCAGATGGTGGTGGTCATATGAGGGTCTAGAGGCCATTGGCAGTATTATCAGAAACATTATATTAATTGTAGCCTGACTATGGGGTCAACTCTAAAAGGGGGGATTTTCATGTGGATGTCAAATCAGTGTTGATGGTAAATGTAGTTCCATTTAAGCAATAAATTCAATGCAAGTGCATACTATATTGACCAAGAAATGTCTGTTCGCCCGCTCACAGAGTTGTGCCAGCAGTGCCTACATGTACCAGCGAGCTGGTGGTGGGGGGGGGGGGGGGGGGGGGGGGGGTATATCTGAGCTGTGTAAAAGTCAGAAATGCATATCAACTTCATTATTCGATAAGAAAACTGAAAAAATAACGACACTGCTTGGTTTGTATTACTGTGACTACAGCTCAGCGTTCAACACCATAATCCCCACCAGACTGGTGGACAAGCTGATCGAGCTGGGTCTGAGCTCCGCTCTGAGCGCCTGGATACTGGACTTTCTGAGTGAAAGGCCCCAGGCGGTCAGGGTGGGGGGTCAGACCTCCAACACCATCACCCTGAGCATCGGGTCCCCCCAGGGCTGTGTTCTGAGCCCCCTGCTGTACTCACTATACACACATGACTGTGTGGCCAAGTTCAGCTCCAACTCCATAGTGAAGTTTGCGGACGACACAGTGGTGGTGGGGCTGATCTCGGACAACGACGAGAAGGCCTACCGGGAGGAGGTTGAGGTACTGGAACGCTGGTGCCAGGACAACAGCCTGCTCCTGAACATTGGTAAAACCAAGGAGCTGATCGTGGATTTTAGGAGGAGACAGCAGGAGACACACACACCACTGAGGATAAACGGGGCTACCGTGGACAGGGTGAGCAGCTTCAAGTACCTGGGGGTCCACATCTCAGAGGATCTGACATGGTCAACACACATAGACTCAGTCGTAAAAACGGCGAAGCAGCGCCTCTACCACCTGAGACAGTTAAAGAAGTTCAGAATATCTGGGAAGATACTCTAGTCCTTCTACTCCGGAGCTGTAGAGAGCATCTTGACTGGAAACATCACTGCCTGGTATGGAAACAGCACGGCACAGGACAAGAAGGCCCTACAGAGAGTGGTGCGCTCAGCCGAGCGTACCACGGGTATTGCACTACCACCCCTGCAGGTCATATACAACAAGAGGTGCAAATCCAGAGCCTGCAGAATAATGAAAGACCCTCACCACCCCAACAACAGCCTGTTCATGCTGCTGTGGTCAGGCAAACGCCTGCGAACACCAGCAACTAGGACAGAGAGACTTTGGCTCAGCTTCTTCCCCCAGGCCATCAGAGCCTTGAACACTGAACTCTCCACACACAAGCACACATGAGCACACACACACAACACGCTCACACACTAGCAGCCACTTTAACATGAGCACACACACACTCATGCTGCACACGCTCACACTTATGGCCACTTTACTTTACAAAAGGAAAGGTCACTTTAAGAATAGTATAGTATAACTTGAGATTGTATAATATAGCATGTATAACAGTGTACATAAAGACCCAGTGCCTCATCCATAGCTAACAGTGTATTGCACTATCACACGACCTAGCATGTCCTACCATGCTCTGTAAATAACTCATGTACATATACCGATATGCCCTACTTTTTTTACTTGTTTTATTGCACAATGTCGTTCTATTGGATTCTTATTATATATTACTATTGTATTATCCACATCGTTGCGGGCAAGACCCCCCGCATTTCATTGTATACTTGTATGCCGTGATTGATTGATTGATTGATTGATTTTTATTGTGGAGTAAAAGACAGCATCCAAGGGATAAAAACATGAGAAAGTGCAAGCACTTATTTCCATCATGGTCACTGATTTTTGACATGGACAGACATCATAAAACATAGAGCATCATAATAAAACATAATAAAACAGAGCATCATAATAAAACATAGAGCATCATAATAAAAACATAGATCATCATAATAAAAAACAGAGCATCATAATAAAACATATAGCAACCCCATAAAAACACTCCCTACCCTCTCCTTCCTAGACGTGGCTAATTCTATACTTCACTGGCTAGCCATTTCTTTGTGGCACGTCTAAAACTTCCCCCCTCTTCGATGTTTTTCAGGGCCACTGGAAGCTTGTTCCACTCCAGTGCTGCAGAATATAAAAAAGTATTTGTGCCCATTAGGGAGTTAAATTTTGGCAGAATAAAATCCGTACTGCTCCTTCTAGTGGAGTATGAATGATTGTCACGGAATCGATTAAAATAATTAGATAGATATTTCGGACCTGTATTTTGAACTATCTTGTGTGTGAGACCTAATTTGATGTGAATTACCCTTTTATTGACCGGAAGCCAGTTTAGTTGCCTAAAGAAAGTTGGCCCTAGGTGAGTGCGTGGAGGTAGCTTAAGGACTACTCTCATTCATTTGTTTTGAGCTGTCTGAAGTTTGTTTTTCAGGACCTGTGGAGTGCCATTAAACCAGGAGGTGGCAGCATAGTCAAAGTGACTTTGTACTAATGCGCCCGCTAGCATTTTAAGTGTTGCCTGGTCCAGTAGTTCCCCTTGTCTAGCTAGGCATTTCGTTTTCTGGCAGATTTTAGTGTGGGCTTTTTTAGCCATGGCCTCTCATGTAAGATGTTTGTCCAGTATGCAGCCTAGATAATAATAATGACTTGAATTTATATAGCGCTCTTCATGAGACCCAGAGCGCTTCACAGAGTCCATTATTCATTCATACACAGTCATACCGGTGGTGGTAAGCTACAATTGCAGCCAGAGCTGCCCTGAGGCAGACTCACGGAAGCGTGGCGAATAATCAACGCCTACGGCCCCTCCGACCACCACCAACATTCATTCACATGCTTACACATTCATACGAGGCAAGTAGGTTAAGTGTCTTGCCCAAGGACACAACGGCAGTGGGATGGACATGGGCTTGAGCGGGATTCGAACCACCAACCCTTCGATCATTGGACGCCCCGCTCTACCCCTGAGCCACGCCGCCCCAGATATACTACAGAATCCTTGTTTGTTATTTGCTTCTCACCTACTCTTACCTTCATTTCAATTTCTTTACCAAGCCGTTTCTTTGATCCGAACAGGATGGCCTCTGTTTTTCCTAGATGAAGAGATAGTTTGTTATCTGACAAATAAAACTCTTGACTTGAAAACTCTTGACTTACTTTTAGCAACATGAAACATGGCACGTCATTGTATGATGCCTGGATACAACCATGACAGAGAGAAGAAAATATGTTGTATGATGCCTGGATACAACCATGACAGAGAGAAGAAAAATATGTTGTATGATGCCTGGATACAATGATGACTCAAATAAAATTTAATTAAATGTATTTTGTATAGCCTGAGATCACATGGAATAGCCCCCATGGGCTGTACAAGTCTTCTTCATCGTCCCCAACGTCGAGTTCGCGCATTTCCACCTCTGGCACTATTTTACCACAATGTTCTCTCCTTATCAATAGTAAGATTATAATTGTCATTCTATATTTGTCATCAAATCTCTAATAGTGTGGGATCTCAAATTAGTTTATTTAATAATAACTTGTCTTCATCCACTTTTTAACAGTGCGGGATCTAGCCAATTAACCTATATCTAAACTTCTACTATTTGGCAATGTGTGTGTGTGTGTGTGTGTGTGTGTGTGTGTGTGTGTGTGTGTGTGTGTGTGTGTGTGTGTGTGTGTGTGTGTGTGTGTGTGTGTGTGTGTGTGTGTGTGTGTGTGTGTGTGTGTGTGTGTGTGTGTGTGTGTGTGTGTGTGTGTGTGTGTGTGTGTGTGTGTGTGTGTGTGTGTGTGTGTGTGTGTGTGTGTGTGTCACATGCATCTAGTGTGTGTCTCTCTCGTTCATCAGGTTTACAACAAAACTGGTTCCTTGGTGGGGGTGAGATAGTGTGTGTGTGTGTGTGTGTGTGTGTGTGTGTGTGTGTGTGTGTGTGTGTGTGTGTGTGTGTGTGTGTGTGTGTGTGTCACATGCATCTAGTGTGTGTCTCTCTCGTTCATCAGGTTTACAACAAAACTGGTTCCTTGGTGGGGGTGAGATAGTGTGTGTGTGTGTGTGTGTGCGTGTGTGTGTGTGTGTGTGTGTGTATGTGTGTTTGTGTGCGCATGTGTGCGTGTGTGTGTGTGTGTGTGTGTGTGTGTGTGCGTGCGTGTGTGTGTGTGTGCCAACTTAATCAGGTTTACAAAGGTCAAGCCAAACTGTGGTCAACTAGCCATTCTGAATAATGCTATAATACTGTTGAATAACTATTACTAATCAATCAGAAATACAGTATAATATCAAATCTATTGGCCATATGAACATAAAATGTTACTTCATCCACTAGGGCAGCAGCAAACATGTTGTGGTCGTAGTAGCAGTAGTGCCGTGCCGCTCTCTTGATAATACTCACTGGGCAGCAGAGTGTAGCAGTAGTGCCGTGCCGCTCTCTTGATAATACTCACTGGGCAGCAGAGTGTATAGCAGTAGTGCCGTGCCGCCCTCTTGATAATACTCACTGGGCAGCAGAGTGTAGCAGTAGTGCCGTGCTGCCCTCTTGATAATACTCACTGGGCAGCAGAGTGTAGCAGTAGTGCCGTGCCGCCCTCTTGATAATACTCACTGGGCAGCAGAGTGTATAGCAGTAGTGCCGTGCCGCCCTCTTGATAATACTCACTGGGCAGCAGAGTGTATAGCAGTAGTGCCGTGCCGCCCTCTTGATAATACTCACTGGGCAGCAGAGTGTATAGCAGTAGTGCCGTGCCGCCCTCTTGATAATACTCACTGGGCAGCAGAGTGTAGCAGTAGTGCCGTGCCGCCCTCTTGATAATACTCACTGGGCAGAGCGTTTGTTGCATGTCGTCGTGTCGTCACAGGCCTTTGATTGAATGCATGTTTAGCCCTGTGACTCCCTGTAACCAGCAGGTCAAGCTGGAGCGGCTCGTGAATGAACCTTTTCACTACCAAAGGGTTAACCCTTTCTTTTCTTTTTTTAAACTTTATTTTTTAGCGTTTATCGCTTTTCTGGTCAAGCATGACCGACAGAAACAGGTTGAATGGGATGTAGAGTAGGGGAAGACACTCTGAGAAAATACGGCGGGTCCGGGAATCGAACTTGTGTACCCCAGATCCGTGACGAGCACGGTTGTCCCCGACGCAGAAATAGCGCCGAGGTACGCGGTGAGCTACGGGAGCTCGCCCAAGGGTTAACCCTTTCACTGCAACAATACAGAAGGTTAACCCTTTCACTGTCACACGACAAAGGGTTAACCCTTTCACAACCACACTACAGAAGGTTGACCCTTTCACTACCACACTACAGACGGTTAGTGAAAGGTTAACCTTCTGTAGTGTGGTAGTGAAAGTGTTAAGAACATAACATCCCATTGGTGGATGGTGTTTTTCATCCTGAATCGCCTAGACTACTGCAACTCCCTGTATCCAGGAATCAGCCAGTCATCCTTATCCCGTCTGCAGCTTGTACAAAATGCTGCAGCCAGAATGCTGACTGGCACTAAAAAGAGAGACCACATCACCCCAGTGTTCGCTTCCCTTCACTGGCTCCCAGTCCAGGAAGGGAAGCTTGGGACAGGATCCATTTTACGGTCTTATTATTTGTTTTCAAAGTCGTCAATGGCCTGGCTCCCTCTGATTTAATGGATCTCCTCTCCCCCCACGTTGCTCCTAGATCTCTTAGATCCTACAGTCACTCTCTCCTGGTGGTCCCTCCATCTTAGCTGAAGACTAAGGGCGACTGTGCCTCTGCAGTTGCTGCCCCAAAGCTGTGGAATGCCCCTCCCAACATAAGGTGCTCTCCCTCCCTATTAGGTTGTACGCCGACCATTAAGTAAATACTTGTTTAGTTTAGGAATAAGGGGCAGGTAACTATAAGATTTATTCTTCTTCCTGCTCCTTTTGTCCATGGAATGATATTTATGATTGTGTAATGAAGAAACTCTGATTGTATGATTCCATGTGGCAAATAAATACTCTGAACTGAACTGAACTTAACTGAACCTACCTGTTTAGCCAGCAGGCCTTTTAGCAGGCCTGGTAAACAAGAATACCTTGAAGACTCTGGCAGGAGCACTCATTCAAGGGTACTACGACTATGCTTGCACCTCATGGTACCAAAGCACCTCAAAGGCACTAAAAACCAAATTACAAACATCTCAAAACAAACTAGTCAGGCGGCTACGTGGTGCAGTGGGCAAGGCGCTCACCACGAATACTGGAGACGCTGGGTTCGCCTGTTCGAGCCCAGCGCTCCACATTGCTTTCAGTTTAGCTGGTCGTCCGTACTAATACACATTGGCAGTATTAGGGGGTGGGAAACTGATGGGTGGGGATCGGGCGTTGTGGACAGCGACTCCTACAGGTCGGTTGGTGTGCCTGCGCAGTAGAATCAGGAAGCGATGGGGGCGGCGCCCCTCCAAAGCGCAGACCCCTGACGCTGAAAGATCGCGCCGCGCAGGTGAAAAAATGCGACTGCTGTTAGTCCACATTGCAGCCGGCTTGTGGGAGGCAAGAAACAGCGTTCGAGACAGGGGAGGGTTGAATTGGATGATACGAAATTGGGATGGGAGAAAAATAGAAAATGGGAGAAAAAGTGGATACAAAAAAAAATTTATAAAAACTAGTCAGACTACTGCTTGACCTGACTCCTAGAACCCACCTCACCCCTGCCCACTTTGACAACCTAGGATGGCTTAGAGTAGACAACAGAGTACAGCAACTTGCAATGGGCCTGGTCTACAAGATACACTACACGACCAAGGTACCCATGTACATGTCAAAATACTTCCCAAAGGTCAGTGAATACCACGACCACAACACCAGAGGGAGCTCCAAAAATCATGTTAAACCCAGATTCGGCTCAAACAAGGGACTAAACACGTTTCAAATTATGCCACATCAATGTGGAACGCCCTACCCAAAGCTGTAAAGGAATGTGAATCACTACCCACTTTCAAAAGCACTCTCAAAGAACACCTACGGGAGACTGCAATTCGAAACTGGCCCCTACAAATGTCCTAACCCAGTTGTACAGTAAATTACCATGTATGGCTTTGTCAGTATTCCAATGTACAGTGTACAGTGTCCCCCCCCCCACCTCCAATGTACAGTTTCTTTACCATGTTTTATTATAGTGCCATTTATGTACAGCACTTTGGTGCAACTACAGTTGTCTTAAATGTGCTTTAGAAATAAAACATACTTACTTACTACTTGTGTGGCTACTGGGTGTTGTTTATTGATTTGATTAATCTTTTTGTTTGTTCAGTGTATTATTTCGTGGCAAGCCTTTTTTTTTACAATTTCTGCTGAGCAGCTGTCATTTTAGCATCCTACAGTACGTGTGTATGCATGTGAGTGCATGTGAGTAAGTGTGAGTGTCCACCACAAGATAGATGTCAAATCAACGGAAGGCAGGTGATAACAGGCGAGGTCGGATAATAACAGGTGAGGTCAGAGATCAGATAATAACAGGCAGGTGAGGTCAGATAATAACAGGTGAGGTCAGAGGTATTGCTGCTTGTTCTCGAGAAACAATTATCTGATCGACTTCACACTCGACACTGCACTCCCTTGGGTCCTCAGCAATACACCCACCAAATGTAAACGTAAAGTGTGTTGTTATAGCGCCACCATCTGGCCAAATGGCACCAAATTTGATACCGGACCCCCGTCCCCTGGGTCCTCAGCAATACACCCACTGAACGTAAAGCCGATTGGATGAATGGTTCAAGGGTTACAGGCCAAAATGTAAAGTGTGTTGTTATAGCGCCACCATCTGGCCAAATGGCACCAAATTGGATACCAAACCCCTCTCCCCTGGGTCATCAGCAATACACCTGCTGAGGTGAAGCTGAAGGATAGACACGGAAACAAGACATTCCTTTATAGTTAGATTGTCCTAACCTGCCTCTCAATAGAATACTACAATATCATCACGCCTCTCTCTATATATATATTGTAGTGGGTCGCTGGTTGGCCGGGCTGTCGCTCTGCGCTCTACCAACCTGGGGCTGGCAGGCGATGCTGTTGGTCACGCGGCCGCGCCCCTGCCCCCTCCCCTCTACCAACCCCGGGCGCGTCTATTCTTTTACCAACGGATTTCCAGTTCCGCGTTCGCGTTCGGCGATCTGATTGGCCACTGACGTTTCTGGTGCGATCTGATTGGCCACTGACGTTTCTGGTCATGTGACATGTGCGCCCAATCGCGTGACGCGCCCATTTCCGCCTCGAACAGCAGCAAACTACCTAACGCCTAGTTTATCACTGGTTAAGCTTAGGCGACTCTTTCGAAGTTGGTTAAGGTTAGAGTATGGAATCAGGGCTGGTGTTCTATCGCCCTGCTCTAAGACAAACTCTAACCTTAACCAACTTCGAAAGAGTGCCTAAGCTTAACCGGTGAAAGAAACGGCGTCACACGATTGGCGCAACCAGAAACGTCAGTGGCCAATCAGAGCGCAGAACGCGAAACTGGAAATCCGTTGGTAAAAGTATTCAGGTGGCAGGCGTTGACCTGGGAAAGGTATAACAGGGTGTGGCACCTAGGGTGCGCTCTCTTGATGCGTGGGAAGTTATATAGTGATGAGTCTTCCGGTTACATGCAGAGGTGATGCATCCACCCAGTCAATTGTACCGAAGCCATATCTGATGTTTGCAATAAAGACATAAAGTGAGAAATAACAACAGCCTTGAGAGGCGTCAATAACGAACAACACGAGTTTGTTACAATATATAGAACGAACTATATCCTTACAACCCAATCCATCCATTATCTATTTTCTTCCCTCTCTCTCCTACGAGTTCTTTAACAGCAGGACTCCTTATCAGTAAACAGAAGAATACACCATCTAGATTGTTTGTCCTAACCCAGTTGTACAGTAAATGACCAAGTATGGCTTTGTCAGTATTTCAATGTACAGTGTCCCCCCCCCCCCCAATGTACAGACCCCCACCCACCCAACCCAACCTCCTCCAATGTACAGTTTCTATGTCAAATGGATATCCTACACTCTTTTTCTGGACACTTTTTGCATCACAAACAGTACTGTATTTGCAAATCTGGTATGTCATAAATGTATAGATGTAGCAGTACTGTCTATCTGTATGTTGTGTATGTCATATATGTTATGATGAATTGAAAATGGGGGACCCTGATGTAAACAAGACGAAAGTCTCTCTCTGGTCTGCATCCCCTTAACAATTGTATGTATTGAGCTGTACTGTACTGTACCCATTCTGCAATCTGTTAATAAACTTTTCAATTAATCAATCAAAGCCACCCAAACAACTGCCTCTTTGAACTGCTGCGGTCAGGCAAGCGATACAGGAGGAGTGCTCCTGCCAGAGTCTTCAGGGTATTCTTGTTTACCAGAGAGGAGATCCGATACACTTTACACACTTTAGAATACCTAAACACACTTTATATTTATTGGTAAAGAATTTGCACTACAACCCATACCTCATTACACCTTACTGTAAATTGTACCTAAATTGTACCTCATCCCATTTCTGCTTTGCACTATATAGTATATTGTATATTAGTATATTGTATAGTATATTGTATGGTAACTCAGTTACTTCTTGTTAAAATTAGAGGTTATATATGATTGCATGTAACTGAGTAACTGTCTAACTATGTATAACTGTTTCCACTGGAGGGCGCTATAGGCGGAGCTGTTAATGCTGCCGCCAGGTAGCGGGTATATAAGGAGGTGCCGACCATAGATATCTATAGAACACTAGATAGCTTAAGGCGGAGTCACCAGCGTCACTGAACCGCCGCCATCTTGCGCAGGTCAGCCTTGAGTGAGAGTGAGTGAGCTGCACAGACAAAAATACTCAACTCGCTGAAATATTGACGGATTTACAAATGGGTTGGTTTGCTATTGTAATGGGAATTATTAAAGGACAAACGATGAGCCGTTTACATTAATCATTCTGAGTCATTATTAATAATAGAAAAGTTTATTTCACCGTGGCCACAATGAAAGTTCAACCCACAGTCAGAGACACATGTTCACACAGTAGCGTCTGGCCATGAACTGACCAAGAGTTCTGTTCAGACATATGTTAAATACACAGTTGTCAGACGAAACATATTATATCAGATATGATGACGAAGGTAAACAAAATGGTTTCTCAGTAACTGGAAGCAAACAACAACTTTGTTATGACTGGTAGGATGTCAGAGTGATCTTAAAGAGACATACACACATTAACCAGTCAATCTGGTCATATTGAAACTCAAGCTGTATAACATGATATCTCCACACAGATATATAAGAACATGATAATATATTTCCACAACAGTTCCCTCCTTTTGATAATTATTAATCACAATCATTATCATTTCATAAAGACAACAAACATATTATCATCATTAAACTCAGCACAAACTATTTTTATTATCTAAAAAACAAAAGGTCCTCTGCATAGACCCCGTGTCACGTGCAAAAGAGAAGTTGTCATAACAGCAACCATCATTAGCGTCTCTTTGCAAATGCCCAGACGGTGGTTGCAGGACTCAAGGGTACAGTCCAGCCTCTGGTTTTGTCAAGGCCATACTTCTCCCACCACCAAGCTGAAAAATTGAAATCACAAAAGAAAAAACAGGGCAGTACCTTGCAAGATAGACTGCGCTCACGAAATATAACACTGGGTGCATTACTAGAAGACAAAAACATTCTCACAAAACTCATAGCGAAAACAGAATACACGTGACTGCATTCTCACAGAGGCCGGGAGATAGCCAAAACAAAACAAAACTACAATTTGCAAACAAACATCTCCATTCATATCGTTACTCAATATTTCCGAGATAATGTAATGTGATGTGGGTCAGACTTGCCTCTTAATCAGTTGTTGAATCTCAGGCAGGTCCCCCCTCTCCTCGCACCAAACACCCCCGGGCCGACCCAGTCCGATGGTTCCCTCGTCGTTGCCGATGGTCTGTTCTTGATGTAGAGGATAACATTTTGCTGCTGGACCCTGACCTCGATGCCCTTCCGTGTGTGAGGCCTCCCCTACGTCAACCACCTGGACAGTTAGGATTGAACTGTCCCTTAGTTCTTTATCTTCGACCAATGATTCGGCCAGTGCTTGTCCCAGCTGTGGTCAGCTGTTGGGCAGTGTCTGATGTAGCTCATAGCTGCGTCGTCGTGTCCAGCTGCAGGCCAGAGCAGGCTGGCATATACCTCTCCGGGCACAGCTTCCTCTCACTGGGCAGTAGTAGGGCCGGCGGGCATTGGTTTGGCACAGAGATGGAGGACCCCCCCTGAGAAACTACAAAGGAGAGGGGTACATACATAGGTGTATGTGGGAGAGAAGAGACAAAGGAAAGATGTGAGTGGCTGGCTGTATATCTCACTATTCCAATCTTTTTTTTTTTTTTTTTTTTTTTTTTTTTTTTCAGCCACACTTAAAAAACATTTGCCCGTTATCACACATTATAGACAGTTACACACTAAAACGGTAGAAAGGGTCCACTCCAGGCTTGAAGTTAGGACATTCTATAGTACCTCAACTTCAGCTCCAACGAGCAGGGCAGATTCCCTAAGTCATGACAACAAAAAACAACGTCTCTAAGAGTCTCGTCTGCAAACAGGTCATAATGATTTCTGCAGGTCACATGAAATTAGATGATCACCGTTGCTAGCAGCTACTATAAACATGCAAGTACTGAACAGGTCAAAACAGACTGAATGGCAAATGACGGTAGGTCTGAAAAACATAGGTAAATTCTCCCGACTCACAGTCCCGCCTCTTGTGAGAAAAAAAACCCTTATAGTACAGACAAACAAAAATGGAATTAACCCTCAGAGCACTGCCTCCCTTGTCCATGACCCCATGAGAAAGTACCCTTATACCCTAGTTCTTACCAGGTAAAATAATTAAAGATAATCAACCCCTGTGGAACATACTGACTCTTTTTCCCTTTACGGCAGGATCACCTATTCACAGCGTTCCAAAGGGCGCTTTAAAACCCCAAAACAAATCCTCTCTCAGGATCACCCTTAAACTATATATAATTTTGAAGCCCAAAAAACCCCCACCCCTCTTCTTCGGGATGCAGACTTGAACTCAACATATTTTATTATACTCGTGGTAGGCCCCCGCACCCCGTCTATAAGGCACGAGCCTAATCCCTGCCTAATACATTCGGGACGTACCAAGATTGAGAAACTATAGAAAAAACCATCGCCAGTCTACCAAGCACAGTAATACACCAATACAATGAAAAAATAACCACTGCAGAGCACATAGTAATATACATTTAAAAAATAGCTCTGACCGGCACCATGTTCTAGTTTAGACCTCTAATTATAAATTTAAAAACAAAAAATGTTTTAAACAGAAATCAGAATGTCAACAGCTCACCGAGTGTTCCTTATCACGCGTCCCCAAGGTTCATGCCGGAGGTGACAGCCAAGCGGACGGCGCAGCTGGTTCTCTCCCCTCGGTGTCTCGCACGGAGGAGCCTCGAGACAGCGCTCCCCCGGAATTCCAGGATTCACCCTTTCTGCAGAGTCCGTTTGGCGGCCGACCTCGACACCCATCGGTTAAAAAAAAAAAACATCTCTCGTCGCCATCTGTAATGGGAATTATTAAAGGACAAACGATGAGCCGTTTACATTAATCATTCTGAGTCATTATTAATAATAGAAAAGTTTATTTCACCGTGGCCACAATGAAAGTTCAACCCACAGTCAGAGACACATGTTCACACAGTAGCGTCTGGCCATGAACTGACCAAGAGTTCTGTTCAGACATATGTTAAATACACAGTTGTCAGACGAAACATATTATATCAGATATGATGACGAAGGTAAACAAAATGGTTTCTCAGTAACTGGACGCAAACAACAACTTTGTTATGACTGGTAGGATGTCAGAGTGATCTTAAAGAGACATACACACATTAACCAGTCAATCTGGTCATATTGAAACTCAAGCTGTATAACATGATATCTCCACACAGATATATAAGAACATGATAATATATTTCCACGACACTATAAACATCAAAGATGTAGTTATGATACTGCATACTTATAAAAAAAAATCTTTTTAAAGATGTTTTTTTTTACAAACCGCTTGAATCATAGCCACGTTAATAATGCTTGTAATAAACCAAACCGTTTGTAAATCCGTTAATATTTCAGCGAGTTATGAGTATTTTTGTCTGTGCAGCTCACTCACTCTCACTCAAGGCTGACCTGCGCAAGATGGCGGCGGTTCAGTGACGTCGCTCTCCATTGGCCGGCAGCGCGGGCAAGCTATCTAGTGTTCTATATATATCTATGGTGCCGACTCCCTCTCTGTCTCTTCCACCTTCGCTCTCATAAGAGAAGGATGTCTCATGTACTGCTGTGGACCAATGTGAAATAAACCACGCCGTTTAATGGCTAAAGATAGAAACCATGCCCCATGAACATATTATTGTCGCCCCATAGCAGACTCTGTCAACACTTCTACTCTGCATTGAACATTGTACATGTACATACTGAACACTTGTGTCCACGTACGTGACTTCTATTTTTTACTTGCTATACTTATTTTATTTTATACTCATCTATTTTTGTTTAACAGTCTCTGGAGCGTAACAGAAAGAAGCATTTTGTATAAAAGTATTCTGTATGACAACTAATAAAGAAACTTGAAACTTCTTCAATCAATATCTGCATTTTTTTTTTTTATTATAATAAAATAAAATAACTAACCTTCGTACTGTATTTTACTATCATGCACTTTAATGACACATCCATCCAGGAGAGGGCAGTGATGACCAACAGGTTAGATAAGTGGGCTTCTGACCAGAGGTTGCTGGTTTGATCCCCTAGTCTGGTATTTTAATTTAATTAAACGCTTGGCGTTTTCCCAGGTTCTACCCCCCCCCCCCCCCCCCCCTTCCTTTCATCTGTCGGGGTCCCTCCCTCCTGGGACAGGGTTCTGTCGGGGTCCCTCCCTCCTGGTTCCAATAGAAAGCACTTTCAGTAGAGAATGCATGACTGCCTTGTTACTTTGACCACACATGGTTATTACAATGCAGTGGGATGGTTCGAACGAACGCTGGGGTCGGGACACATATTGTCTGCTTATCCCCATCCTCCGTTTATTTTAATTTTAATTTGTATCCTTTGTGAACCTGTTTTTGAAGTTAATTATTATTTTGTTTGGGGCGGGGTTATGGTAGGGGGAACAGGGTGGAAATGTTTGCCGAGTACTTCTCTGCTGATATACCTGTAATTTGCAAACCAAAACCCAATAAATACATTGTTAAAAAAGAAAAACAGACTCCGTGGCGGCGAGAGCCCTGGCCGACGAGATTTTTTTTTTTTTATATATTTTTTTTTATTATTTTTTAAACATACACAAACATAAAAACATAAAATTAGATATACAAGCATTAATTAACAGTACACATCCAATGAAATCACCATTTATATAAATTTATTATACGAGATATACACCTAATACTTGCTATCTAATACCCTACACACATATGCTCTCGCTCGCTCCCCCCCCCCCGGACCCCCACTTGGATAATCCACCCATTATCATTCGCTCCTAACCAGGCACTACAATTCATATGCTAGCTTTTATTCTCTCCCCCACTTCTAACCACATTGCAATTTTGGATTCACTGACACCTAAAATTTTTGCTGTAGATATTTCTAGATAAATCACATCGAGATATGTAAGAATCCAAACCTTCCGACACATTTTTTCCGGTACCGCCGGACGAGATTCTATCTCTGTTGTCGAAAGCAGCTTACCATCACTGTCCCACCAGAGGACGTGATGAAGGGTGTCGACTCCACATATTTTCTTTTGTATCCAAGAAAACTGGGGGATCCAGACCCATAATGTGAAAACGTTCAGAATGTCAACCGTCATTCTCCTGCTTTGTGCACTCAGTCAGGTGGAAAGACTGGTTTACATCCATAGACGTGTGGGTTGCGTGTTATGAATGTGTTACATCCCTATCTTGCCTCCTTATTTCTGTGCTTCCTCTCCAAGTGAGTAGTGTTTGAATACCAGAGGATGCCTTTCGGCCTCTACATCGTCAGGGAATAATAACCTTTTTCTACCAAGACGATGGTCAGGTCTGCAGCCAGTCGGGGGAAGCTGCCTGACCAGGTGGGTAGTGGAACAGATCCCAGACCAGGTGGGTGGTGGAACAGGATCCCAGACCAGGTGGGTGGTGGAACAGATCCCAGACCAGGTGGGTAGTGGAACAGATCCCAGACCAGGTGGGTGGTGGAACAGGATCCCAGACCAGGTGGGTAGTGGAACAGATCCCAGACCAGGTGGGTAGTGGAACAGGATCCCAGACCAGGTGGGTGGTGGAACAGGATCCCAGACCAGGTGGGTAGTGGAACAGATCCCAGACCAGGTGGGTGGTGGAACAGGATCCCAGACCAGGTGGGTAGTGGAACAGATCCCAGACCAGGTGGGTAGTGGAACAGATCCCAGCCCAGGTGGGTAGTGGAACAGATCCCAGACCAGGTGGGTAGTGGAACAGGATCCCAGACCAGGTGGGTAGTGGAACAGATCCCAGACCAGGTGGGTGGTGGAACAGGATCCCAGACCAGGTGGGTAGTGGAACAGGATCCCTGACCAGGTGGGTGGTGGAACAGGATCCCAGACCAGGTGGGTAGTGGAACAGATCCCAGACCAGGTGGGTAGTGGAACAGATCCCAGACCAGGTGGGTAGTGGAACAGGATCCCAGACCAGGTGGGTAGTGGAACAGATCCCAGACCAGGTGGGTAGTGGAACACCTGTGGAGTCTGGGCTGTGCTGTGACCTGTAGGAAGAGCAGCCTCTTACCAGCCAGAAGGCAGGGTTTCTAGGTTTGATCCTAAACTGAAGGTCTATGAGCATCTCTCTCTCAGCAGCCAGGAGGACATTAGCTCTGTCTGTAGTGCAGGATGTTATGTGTCTGTAGAGCAGCAGGATGTTATGTGTCTGTAGAGCAGGATGTTATGTGTCTGTAGAGCAGCAGGATGTTATGTGTCTGTAGAGCAGGATGTTATGTGTCTGTAGAGCAGCAGGATGTTATGTGTCTGTAGAGCAGGATGTTATGTGTCTGTAGAGCAGCAGGATGTTATGTGTCTGTAGAGCAGGATGTTATGTGTCTGTAGAGCAGCAGGATGTTATGTGTCTGTAGAGCAGGATGTTATGTGTCTGTAGAGCAGCAGGATGTTATGTGTCTGTAGAGCAGCAGGATGTTATGTGTCTGTAGAGCAGGATGTTATGTGTCTGTAGAGCAGCAGGATGTTATGTGTCTGTAGAGCAGGATGTTATGTGTCTGTAGAGCAGCAGGATGTTATGTGTCTGTAGAGCAGCAGGATGTTATGTGTCTGTAGAGCAGCAGGATGTTATGTGTCTGTAGAGCAGCAGGATGTTATGTGTCTGTAGAGCAGCAGGATGTTATGTGTCTGTAGAGCAGCAGGATGTTATGTGTCTGTAGAGCAGGATGTTATGTGTCTGTAGAGCAGGATGGTCCCGCTTGGCCTTCGTTTTATGAGAAAATAGAGGTGGTTTTCCGCTTGACCTTCGACCCTGTGAGAGGCAAGTGGAGGCACCTGAGAGTCCCTCTATCGGTGATAGGGGACCTCATCCACCAGAGGACCAGGGACCCTCATCAGAGGTGATAGGGGACCTCACCCACCAGAGGACCAGGGACCCTCATCAGAGGTGATAGGGGACCTCACCCATCAGAGGACCAGGGACCCTCATCAGAGGTGATAGGGGACCTCACCCACCAGAGGACCAGGGACCCTCATCAGAGGTGATAGGGGACCTCACCCATCAGAGGACCAGGGACCCTCATCAGCGGTGATAGGGGACCTCACCCATCAGAGGGGACCAGGGACCCTCATCAGGTGATAGGGGACCTCACCCACCAGAGGACCAGGGACCCTCATCAGAGGTGATAGGGGACCTCACCCATCAGAGGACCAGGGACCCTCATCAGAGGTGATAGGGACCCTCACCAGAGGTGATAGGGGACCTCACCCATCAGAGGACCAGGGACCCTCATCAGAGGTGATAGGGGACCTCACCCACCAGAGGACCAGGGACCCTCATCAGAGGTGATAGGGACCCTCACCAGAGTGGGCAGTGTCACTTCTCATGTGACAGTCTTCAGTGATGCCTCCCTCACGTTGGGGGGGGGGGGGGTCAAGGCAGTAGGGGGCAGTTGTCCTGCTCCGTCCTCCCTACATATCAATGTGTTGGAACTGAAGGCAGTGCTTCTGGTCCTCAGAGTTTATTACTCTGGAGAAGGACAGGCAGGTCTGTTTATGATGTCAAACTGATCTGAAAACAGTTCGGGGAGGCCTCTGTGGTTCTCCGTCAGTCAGAAGGATAACCCTCCTTTGGAGTGGATGTCTTCTCGGAATGCTGTATGCGTGCGCCCCCCCCCCCCATCCACCTGATACAGAGTCAGCTGTTGGAGAGGGTGCGCCCGGAACACAGGCCTCTTATCCTGGTTGCACCAGATCTGGGATCAGCTTGCTGGTCTCGGGGAGCCCTCTCTCAGGCACCCAGTGTTTCAGCTGCCTGTCCTGGGACAGCGTCTGATGGCTGCCGAGAGGCTG
Source organism: Notolepis coatsorum (assembly GCF_963971535.1). Lineage (NCBI taxonomy): Eukaryota > Metazoa > Chordata > Actinopteri > Aulopiformes > Paralepididae > Notolepis > Notolepis coatsorum. Next base: position 176,283,288 of record NC_140170.1, on the reverse strand, counting down.
AATCTGAAAAGGATAGGTGTTGACGCTGAAGTGATTAATACTATCCAGAGCGCGGCGCTCCATCCACTACCGCTGTTTACGGGGCGTGGAGTATTTTATTTGTAAGAGTGGTGTCGGTCAAAGGATTTGTACCCAGTTTTATGATTTTTTTATCCGGTTTCGTCCTCCCTTCAGTCTGTCCTAGTAAGGCTGTCGGCTTCGACAGTGGAAGTATATGCTGCGGCTATATCTTCCTGTCATGTAGGCTTTGAGGGCAAGCGCCTATTCAGCCACCCTCTTGTAGGACGTTATTTTGCTGGGCGCACGGCGTGGAGCACAGGTGAAGAAAGAGGTTTATTGCTCGCCAGAGAATGTTGGCCAACTTTACCTTCATAGGAAACTGCCTGCTTGAAATGGGCCTCCGAGTGGCTCTTCAACTTACTCAACTTTGTTGGTTTGAATAAGGATGCATCACAGAAAGGGCAGTGAAAGTGCTGGCAGCACGTGGTACATCTCTGCAGCTCCGGCAAAGATTGACCATTTTGAATGGTGATATGCATCTCACAGCGCGGTGTTCTCAGCGCGGTCCTCTCCTAGTCTGCAGCTGGATGCTTCTCACCGTTAAAAGGTGATCTGTGCAACTTTGTTATTCAGGAAGCTTGTATCAAACAAGTAGCCCTTCGTACTGATCAGTACCCTTGAAGTAGCCGTTTCAAAAAGGTTGGTGACCCCTTTAGGTTAAAAACATTGTTGATCTGAAAATGTAAAAACGGACTTAATATGGTTAGTTTATATAAAGACACAATTCAACATGAATACATCCACTAAAGCTAGTTTGTGCCATGTAATAAACTAAACAAATACCGTTTGTATTCAAGTGGCTCCCAACCTCTTGGACCTTTATTTTACTTCAAAACTTAGTGAATTAGACTCGACACACGGTTCTTACACATCTTAACATTTGAAAACGCCACACTTTTCCAGACTCACTTTACAACTTTCACTACAGGCTAGAAATACTAGATAGTGTTGATAGAACTAATGAATAGAAGGCAACATAAGCTCTCAAGACAGTGCCCTCTGACCCATAACCCATGACCCCTAGACCAACGCTTCTCACTACCCTCAGGTCACACGCCCATAGGCATGGAGCACTATGATACCAAACCAGACCATCTGCCCCCTATACAAACCACCCTCGGAAGCCAGCCTCTTTGATGTGGGACCAGAGTTAAGGGCATGGCTACAAGATACGGAGTTGGACCTCTGACGTTACACGAAAGAAGAAGATACCAAACCAGTGATTCCCATTCAAGGAAGCCAGATTGATTATTGGAGGCTGCACAGTTCATCCGTTCACAAGAAAAAAAATACTTATCACAAAGATTATAAACATGATATTGGTAAATCCAAAACAGATGTTCTTTTATTGATTTATTCTTTGTCATCTTGCAACCCCCTGGTGGAGAACCACTGTATCAAACAATCACAGAATAGGCTCATCAGTCTGAAAGCTAATACTGCATACTACCTACTAAATAACGGAGGCACAATACTAACGATTAAGTATCCTGGAACTAATGAGAAACTATATGCAAAAAATATATATAATAATAATATTGATTACCCATCAGTAAGTCTCAGACCTGAAATCCTTCCAGAATTACTTTGCTTCCCAATCACTAAACGATCACTTTCACCTGCAAATCCCCATAATATTTAATTTGAGCTGTTTTGTTAACATATAGTTCCTCATTAATTCCTTTAACCATTCATTTGTGAACCCCGGGGTAAAGTGTTACCCCCAAAATGACACCCTGCACTGACAGCCCCACCCCCTAATGAAGAAACAACATCCATCATCAGAAAATGTTTCACAACTACTTCATTCTCCAACCATCGCTGTACATTATTCATGAATAGTGAATTGTGGCACATTTCACTGAAGAGGTGTTACTGTAGCACACTGAAAATGTTTACTAAATAAATAGTATGCTGTATGAGCTTTCAGACCACTGTCCCTTACAAATGTCCAATAAGAGCGTCCATAAAACACAGATCCATAAAGACACACGGTACCTCTGAAAACGTCCCAGCGGGACGAGGCTTGGATCACTTTGAATTCAAGCAATTCACAACATGAAAATATATATATATTTTTTTCCTCCTTATTTTTCTATTTTTCTCCCATCCCAATTTCGCCTCGCCAATTCTCCCCTCCCCTGTCTCGAACGTTGCTAGACTGTGCCTCCCACTGGTCGGCTGCAGTGAGGACCAAGCCTTGCATCACGTGTCCCCTCTGGTACACGAGGAGGCAGCCGTCGCATCTTTTCACCTGAACAGCGCAATCTCTCAGTGGCGAGGAGTAACGCGTGGGAGGCTTCCCGATTCTGCTGTACAGGCGCACCAACCGACCTGTAGGAGTCGCCGTCCACAATGTCCAATCCCCACCCACCGGCTTTCCCACACTCTAACAGAACGACCAGCCAAGCCGGTAGCAACGCCGAGAGCTGGGCTCGAACCCAGCATCTCCTGCGTTAGTGGCGAGCGCCTTGCCCACTCAGCCGCCCCAACATGAATATTCTTGAGAAGAAATAATTTTTTTGGCGTAAGTAAAGTTGTCCTTTGGGTTTCTGTAAGCAGACTGTTTGGAACCGGATACAAGTTAGTAAGATAATACGACTTGGCTCAGAGTCTAACAAGTCCTCTTATATATATATATATATATATATATATATATATATATATATATATATATATATATATATATATATATATATATATATATATATATATATATATATATATATATATATATATATATATATATATATATATATATATATATATATATATATATTTATTTTTTAACAAATACTAGTCTCACATAGACAGACATAACTCCACACTAAGCGCTGTGGCAGAACTCGTTATCATCACACTTTGTTTATTTCTGAGTTGTTTGCATTGCAGTTGTTTACTCGAGAACTATTAGGAATGTCTGACCACTAAGTGTGTCCGACTCTTACCCACCAAAACCTGCACGGACTATAACGTATATATCATGCCAGTTAGGGTACAGATCCTCACCTGCATCTTGTGTATACCTTTTCTCATATTTTTAGTTAATTATATTGCCTATATTTAATGTCTTTCTTCTATTACCCAGCATGCCCATACCTGTATCTCCCCTCGCGCTCCCACTATGACACCTGAATTTCCCCAAGGGGATCAATAAAGGAATATCTCATCTCGTGAGAGGTGGGCAGGATGTAGACAGGCTTTCACACACCGACAACATCCTGGGGGGCAGAATGAACCCTCTGTCGTTAGCCGACGATGTGCAACTTTGTCATTCTGGGCTGGATGTTGAACCGATGCTAAATTGATTGAATTCAAAGTGACCAGACCTGGACCCAGGCTGGAAGACATGTCCAGAACTAGTTAGAATGTATAACTTCTCTAAACGTAACGCAGCAAAAGAAAAAGAAAAGGAGAAAGATCCACGTTTCAGAGAAATACAATGCTTTGATTAGATTTGATTCCTATGTACATGTAATCTCATTATAAATATACATATCGCCCCCCCTTCCTCTCTCTCAGCCTCTTCCCACACACCAACAACTTAAACCAATATACTACGCCTAAAAAAACAAAACACTAGCTTTTCTTACCTTGAGGTAGTTGTTTTGGACAGTAGCAGGGTTGGGGAGGAACACATTATTACATGTAACAGGAAAAGTTATCTGAATACATTATTATTATTTTTAACTCGGATCCATTACAGATAATGATGATGATAGGGCCATGGAGCTACCGCGTCCGACCACCAGGGGAAACGGGCCAACCGGTGAGGATGAGAACACGACTGTCCAATACAACCACCTTGAGGGCAGAAACCATGTGTTTTTGTGGGGTGGGATGTTGCTTTAAAAAAAAAAAGGGGCCAGCGTGCCAATTTTTAACCATATTTCTATGTATTTGTCATAGTATGACATATTTATGTACACTTCTGTGCTCGTCAGGTCTCTGTATCTTGGAGGCTCTATTCATTTCCCCTCAGGCTGTGATCACACTGGGCGCCTTTTTCTTGCGCTCAAACGCGAGGCGCTGTACATGGAGAATCTAAAATGCACAGGGATCAATGAGCGATACCACGGATTACCGTTGCTACCGATTTCTCTTCAGATCCCTCCCCTAGGTTGATCCGATTGGTCCGTCGACAAGAAGGTGACATTGACGTTGGTGCGCCTGGAAAAGGCATGTAGTTTGGAGACGCCTGTCGCTACCCTGCAAGCTCAGAAATGTAGTGTCTTACCCTGCAAGCTCAGAAATGTAGTCTCTCACCCTGCAAGCTCAGAAATGTACGGTAGTCTCTCACCCTGCAAGCTCAGAAATGTACGGTAGTCTCTCACCCTGCAAGCTCAGAAATGTAGTGTCTCACCCTGCAAGCTCAGAAATGTAGTCTCTCACCCTGCAAGCTCAGAAATGTAGTCTCTCACCCTGCAAGCTCAGAAATGTAGTGTCTTACCCTGCAAGCTCAGAAATGTAGTGTCTTACCCTGCAAGCTCAGAAATGTAGTCTCTCACCCTGCAAGCTCAGAAATGTAGTCTCTCACCCTGCAAGCTCAGAAATGTAGTCTCTCACCCTGCAAGCTCAGAAATGTAGTCTCTCACCCTGCAAGCTCAGAAATGTAGTGTCTCACCCTGCAAGCTCAGAAATGTAGTCTCTCACCCTGCAAGCTCAGAAATGTAGTCTCTCACCCTGCAAGCTCAGAAATGTAGTGTCTCACCCTGCAAGCTCAGAAATGTAGTCTCTCACCCTGCAAGCTCAGAAATGTAGTGTCTCACCCTGCAAGCTCAGAAATGTAGTCTCTCACCCTGCAAGCTCAGAAATGTAGTGTCTCACCCTGCAAGCTCAGAAATGTAGTCTCTCACCCTGCAAGCTCAGAAATGTAGTCTCTCACCCTGCAAGCTCAGAAATGTAGTCTCTCGTAGTTTTTGTTTGTTTTAGTTTTTTTTTTAGTTTTTTTTCGTTTGTTTTCGTTATCGTTTGTTTTTTTGCGTTCTTTTTTTGCGTTAGTTTTTTTGCGTTGTTCGTTGTTCGTTTTTGTTCGTTTTCGTTTTTTTCGTTAGTTTTCGTTATCATTTTGGTTTTTTTGCGTTCGTTTTTTTGCGTTCGTTTTCATTTTCGTTTTTTGCGTTTGTTTATTTCGTTCGTTTTTTTCGTTCGTTATCGTTTTCGTTTTTTTGCGTTTGTTTTTTGCGTTTGTTTTTTTGCGTTTGTTTTTTTGTTTTTGTGCGTTCGTTTTCGTTCGTTTTGGTTTTTTGTTCGTTTTTTTTCCGTTCGTTTTCGTTATCGTTTGTTTTTTTGCGTTCTTTTTTGCGTTAGTTTTTGTGCGTTGTTCGTTTTAGTTAGTTTTCGTTTTTTTCGTTCGTTTTCGTTTTTTTGCGTTCGTTTTTTTGCATTTGTTTTTTCGTTTTAGTTCGCTTTAGTTTTTCTTCGTTCGTTTTTTTTCTGTAGAGCAGGATGTTATGTGTCTGTAGAGCAGCAGGATGTTATGTGTCTGTAGAGCAGCAGGATGTTATGTGTCTGTAGAGCAGCAGGATGTTATGTGTCTGTAGAGCAGCAGGATGTTATGTGTCTGTAGAGCAGGATGTTATGTGTCTGTAGTGCAGGATGGTCCCGCTTGACCTTCGTTTTATGAGAAAATAGAGGTGGTTTTCCGCTTGACCTTCGACCCTGTGAGAGGCAAGTGGAGGCGCCTGAGAGTCCCTCTATCGGTGATAGGGGACCTCATCCACCAGAGGACCAGGGACCCTCATCAGAGGTGATAGGGGACCTCACCCATCAGAGGACCAGGGACCCTCATCAGAGGTGATAGGGGACCTCACCCATCAGAGGACCAGGGACCCTCATCAGAGGTGATAGGGGACCTCACCCACCAGAGGACCAGGGACCCTCATCAGAGGTGATAGGGGACCTCACCCATCAGAGGACCAGGGACCCTCATCAGCGGTGATAGGGGACCTCACCCATCAGAGGGGACCAGGGACCCTCATCAGGTGATAGGGGACCTCACCCACCAGAGGACCAGGGACCCTCATCAGAGGTGATAGGGACCCTCACCAGAGGTGATAGGGGACCTCACCCATCAGAGGACCAGGGACCCTCATCAGAGGTGATAGGGGACCTCACCCATCAGAGGACCAGGGACCCTCATCAGAGGTGATAGGGACCCTCACCAGAGGTGATAGGGGACCTCACCCATCAGAGGACCAGGGACCCTCATCAGAGGTGATAGGGGACCTCACCCACCAGAGGACCAGGGACCCTCATCAGAGGTGATAGGGACCCTCACCAGAGTGGGCAGTGTCACTTCTCATGTGACAGTCTTCAGTGATGCCTCCCTCACGTTGGGGGGGGGGGGGGTCAAGGCAGTAGGGGGCAGTTGTCCTGCTCCGTCCTCCCTACATATCAATGTGTTGGAACTGAAGGCAGTGCTTCTGGTCCTCAGAGTTTATTACTCTGGAGAAGGACAGGCAGGTCTGTTTATGATGTCAAACTGATCTGAAAACAGTTCGGGGAGGCCTCTGTGGTTCTCCGTCAGTCAGAAGGATAACCCTCCTTTGGAGTGGATGTCTTCTCGGAATGCTGTATGCGTGCGCCCCCCCCCCCCCATCCACCTGATACAGAGTCAGCTGTTGGAGAGGGTGCGCCCGGAACACAGGCCTCTTATCCTGGTTGCACCAGATCTGGGATCAGCTTGCTGGTCTCGGGGAGCCCTCTCTCAGGCACCCAGTGTTTCAGCTGCCTGTCCTGGGACAGCGTCTGATGGCTGCCGAGAGGCTGAATCTGAAAAGGATAGGTGTTGACGCTGAAGTGATTAATACTATCCAGAGCGCGGCGCTCCATCCACTACCGCTGTTTACGGGGCGTGGAGTATTTTATTTGTAAGAGTGGTGTCGGTCAAAGGATTTGTACCCAGTTTTATGATTTTTTTATCCGGTTTCGTCCTCCCTTCAGTCTGTCCTAGTAAGGCTGTCGGCTTCGACAGTGGAAGTATATGCTGCGGCTATATCTTCCTGTCATGTAGGCTTTGAGGGCAAGCGCCTATTCAGCCACCCTCTTGTAGGACGTTATTTTGCTGGGCGCACGGCGTGGAGCACAGGTGAAGAAAGAGGTTTATTGCTCGCCAGAGAATGTTGGCCAACTTTACCTTCATAGGAAACTGCCTGCTTGAAATGGGCCTCCGAGTGGCTCTTCAACTTACTCAACTTTGTTGGTTTGAATAAGGATGCATCACAGAAAGGGCAGTGAAAGTGCTGGCAGCACGTGGTACATCTCTGCAGCTCCGGCAAAGATTGACCATTTTGAATGGTGATATGCATCTCACAGCGCGGTGTTCTCAGCGCGGTCCTCTCCTAGTCTGCAGCTGGATGCTTCTCACCGTTAAAAGGTGATCTGTGCAACTTTGTTATTCAGGAAGCTTGTATCAAACAAGTAGCCCTTCGTACTGATCAGTACCCTTGAAGTAGCCGTTTCAAAAAGGTTGGTGACCCCTTTAGGTTAAAAACATTGTTGATCTGAAAATGTAAAAACGGACTTAATATGGTTAGTTTATATAAAGACACAATTCAACATGAATACATCCACTAAAGCTAGTTTGTGCCATGTAATAAACTAAACAAATACCGTTTGTATTCAAGTGGCTCCCAACCTCTTGGACCTTTATTTTACTTCAAAACTTAGTGAATTAGACTCGACACACGGTTCTTACACATCTTAACATTTGAAAACGCCACACTTTTCCAGACTCACTTTACAACTTTCACTACAGGCTAGAAATACTAGATAGTGTTGATAGAACTAATGAATAGAAGGCAACATAAGCTCTCAAGACAGTGCCCTCTGACCCATAACCCATGACCCCTAGACCAACGCTTCTCACTACCCTCAGGTCACACGCCCATAGGCATGGAGCACTATGATACCAAACCAGACCATCTGCCCCCTATACAAACCACCCTCGGAAGCCAGCCTCTTTGATGTGGGACCAGAGTTAAGGGCATGGCTACAAGATACGGAGTTGGACCTCTGACGTTACACGAAAGAAGAAGATACCAAACCAGTGATTCCCATTCAAGGAAGCCAGATTGATTATTGGAGGCTGCACAGTTCATCCGTTCACAAGAAAAAAAATACTTATCACAAAGATTATAAACATGATATTGGTAAATCCAAAACAGATGTTCTTTTATTGATTTATTCTTTGTCATCTTGCAACCCCCTGGTGGAGAACCACTGTATCAAACAATCACAGAATAGGCTCATCAGTCTGAAAGCTAATACTGCATACTACCTACTAAATAACGGAGGCACAATACTAACGATTAAGTATCCTGGAACTAATGAGAAACTATATGCAAAAAATATATATAATAATAATATTGATTACCCATCAGTAAGTCTCAGACCTGAAATCCTTCCAGAATTACTTTGCTTCCCAATCACTAAACGATCACTTTCACCTGCAAATCCCCATAATATTTAATTTGAGCTGTTTTGTTAACATATAGTTCCTCATTAATTCCTTTAACCATTCATTTGTGAACCCCGGGGTAAAGTGTTACCCCCAAAATGACACCCTGAACTGACAGCCCCACCCCCTAATGAAGAAACAACATCCATCATCAGAAAATGTTTCACAACTACTTCATTCTCCAACCATCGCTGTACATTATTCATGAATAGTGAATTGTGGCACATTTCACTGAAGAGGTGTTACTGTAGCACACTGAAAATGTTTACTAAATAAATAGTATGCTGTATGAGCTTTCAGACCACTGTCCCTTACAAATGTCCAATAAGAGCGTCCATAAAACACAGATCCATAAAGACACACGGTACCTCTGAAAACGTCCCAGCGGGACGAGGCTTGGATCACTTTGAATTCAAGCAATTCACAACATGAAAATATATATATATTTTTTTCCTCCTTATTTTTCTATTTTTCTCCCATCCCAATTTCGCCTCGCCAATTCTCCCCTCCCCTGTCTCGAACGTTGCTAGACTGTGCCTCCCACTGGTCGGCTGCAGTGAGGACCAAGCCTTGCATCACGTGTCCCCTCTGGTACACGAGGAGGCAGCCGTCGCATCTTTTCACCTGAACAGCGCAATCTCTCAGTGGCGAGGAGTAACGCGTGGGAGGCTTCCCGATTCTGCTGTACAGGCGCACCAACCGACCTGTAGGAGTCGCCGTCCACAATGTCCAATCCCCACCCACCGGCTTTCCCACACTCTAACAGAACGACCAGCCAAGCCGGTAGCAACGCCGAGAGCTGGGCTCGAACCCAGCATCTCCTGCGTTAGTGGCGAGCGCCTTGCCCACTCAGCCGCCCCAACATGAATATTCTTGAGAAGAAATAATTTTTTTGGCGTAAGTAAAGTTGTCCTTTGGGTTTCTGTAAGCAGACTGTTTGGAACCGGATACAAGTTAGTAAGATAATACGACTTGGCTCAGAGTCTAACAAGTCCTCTTATATATATATATATATATATATATATATATATATATATATATATATATATATATATATATATATATATATTTATTTTTTAACAAATACTAGTCTCACATAGACAGACATAACTCCACACTAAGCGCTGTGGCAGAACTCGTTATCATCACACTTTGTTTATTTCTGAGTTGTTTGCATTGCAGTTGTTTACTCGAGAACTATTAGGAATGTCTGACCACTAAGTGTGTCCGACTCTTACCCACCAAAACCTGCACGGACTATAACGTATATATCATGCCAGTTAGGGTACAGATCCTCACCTGCATCTTGTGTATACCTTTTCTCATATTTTTAGTTAATTATATTGCCTATATTTAATGTCTTTCTTCTATTACCCAGCATGCCCATACCTGTATCTCCCCTCCCGCTCCCACTATGACACCTGAATTTCCCCAAGGGGATCAATAAAGGAATATCTCATCTCGTGAGAGGTGGGCAGGATGTAGACAGGCTTTCACACACCGACAACATCCTGGGGGGCAGAATGAACCCTCTGTCGTTAGCCGACGATGTGCAACTTTGTCATTCTGGGCTGGATGTTGAACCGATGCTAAATTGATTGAATTCAAAGTGACCAGACCTGGACCCAGGCTGGAAGACATGTCCAGAACTAGTTAGAATGTATAACTTCTCTAAACGTAACGCAGCAAAAGAAAAAGAAAAGGAGAAAGATCCACGTTTCAGAGAAATACAATGCTTTGATTAGATTTGATTCCTATGTACATGTAATCTCATTATAAATATACATATCGCCCCCCCTTCCTCTCTCTCAGCCTCTTCCCACACACCAACAACTTAAACCAATATACTACGCCTAAAAAAACAAAACACTAGCTTTTCTTACCTTGAGGTAGTTGTTTTGGACAGTAGCAGGGTTGGGGAGGAACACATTATTACATGTAACAGGAAAAGTTATCTGAATACATTATTATTATTTTTAACTCGGATCCATTACAGATAATGATGATGATAGGGCCATGGAGCTACCGCGTCCGACCACCAGGGGAAACGGGCCAACCGGTGAGGATGAGAACACGACTGTCCAATACAACCACCTTGAGGGCAGAAACCATGTGTTTTTGTGGGGTGGGATGTTGCTTTAAAAAAAAAAAGGGGCCAGCGTGCCAATTTTTAACCATATTTCTATGTATTTGTCATAGTATGACATATTTATGTACACTTCTGTGCTCGTCAGGTCTCTGTATCTTGGAGGCTCTATTCATTTCCCCTCAGGCTGTGATCACACTGGGCGCCTTTTTCTTGCGCTCAAACGCGAGGCGCTGTACATGGAGAATCTAAAATGCACAGGGATCAATGAGCGATACCACGGATTACCGTTGCTACCGATTTCTCTTCAGATCCCTCCCCTAGGTTGATCCGATTGGTCCGTCGACAAGAAGGTGACATTGACGTTGGTGCGCCTGGAAAAGGCATGTAGTTTGGAGACGCCTGTCGCTACCCTGCAAGCTCAGAAATGTAGTGTCTTACCCTGCAAGCTCAGAAATGTAGTCTCTCACCCTGCAAGCTCAGAAATGTACGGTAGTCTCTCACCCTGCAAGCTCAGAAATGTACGGTAGTCTCTCACCCTGCAAGCTCAGAAATGTAGTGTCTCACCCTGCAAGCTCAGAAATGTAGTCTCTCACCCTGCAAGCTCAGAAATGTAGTCTCTCACCCTGCAAGCTCAGAAATGTAGTGTCTTACCCTGCAAGCTCAGAAATGTAGTGTCTTACCCTGCAAGCTCAGAAATGTAGTCTCTCACCCTGCAAGCTCAGAAATGTAGTCTCTCACCCTGCAAGCTCAGAAATGTAGTCTCTCACCCTGCAAGCTCAGAAATGTAGTCTCTCACCCTGCAAGCTCAGAAATGTAGTGTCTCACCCTGCAAGCTCAGAAATGTAGTCTCTCACCCTGCAAGCTCAGAAATGTAGTCTCTCACCCTGCAAGCTCAGAAATGTAGTGTCTCACCCTGCAAGCTCAGAAATGTAGTCTCTCACCCTGCAAGCTCAGAAATGTAGTGTCTCACCCTGCAAGCTCAGAAATGTAGTCTCTCACCCTGCAAGCTCAGAAATGTAGTGTCTCACCCTGCAAGCTCAGAAATGTAGTCTCTCACCCTGCAAGCTCAGAAATGTAGTCTCTCACCCTGCAAGCTCAGAAATGTAGTCTCTCGTAGTTTTTGTTTGTTTTAGTTTTTTTTTTAGTTTTTTTTAGTTTGTTTTCGTTATCGTTTGTTTTTTTGTGTTCTTTTTTTGCGTTAGTTTTTTTGCGTTGTTCGTTGTTCGTTTTTGTTCGTTTTCGTTTTTTTCGTTAGTTTTCGTTATCATTTTGGTTTTTTTGCGTTCGTTTTTTTGCGTTCGTTTTCATTTTCGTTTTTTGCGTTTGTTTATTTCGTTCGTTTTTTTCGTTCGTTATCGTTTTCGTTTTTTTGCGTTTGTTTTTTGCGTTTGTTTTTTTGCGTTTGTTTTTTTGTTTTTGTGCGTTCGTTTTCGTTCGTTTTGGTTTTTTGTTCGTTTTTTTTCCGTTCGTTTTCGTTATCGTTTGTTTTTTTGCGTTCTTTTTTGCGTTAGTTTTTGTGCGTTGTTCGTTTTAGTTAGTTTTCGTTTTTTTCGTTCGTTTTCGTTTTTTTGCGTTCGTTTTTTTGCATTTGTTTTTTCGTTTTAGTTCGCTTTAGTTTTTCTTCGTTCGTTTTTTTTCTGTAGTGCAGGATGTTATGTGTCTGTAGAGCAGCAGGATGTTATGTGTCTGTAGAGCAGCAGGATGTTATGTGTCTGTAGAGCAGCAGGATGTTATGTGTCTGTAGAGCAGCAGGATGTTATGTGTCTGTAGAGCAGCAGGATGTTATGTGTCTGTAGAGCAGCAGGATGTTATGTGTCTGTAGTGCAGGATGGTCCCGCTTGGCCTTCGTTTTATGAGAAAATAGAGGTGGTTTTCCGCTTGACCTTCGACCCTGTGAGAGGCAAGTGGAGGCGCCTGAGAGTCCCTCTATCGGTGATAGGGGACCTCACCCACCAGAGAGGACCAGGGACCCTCATCAGAGGTGATAGGGGACCTCACCCATCAGAGGACCAGGGACCCTCATCAGAGGTGATAGGGGACCTCACCCACCAGAGGACCAGGGACCCTCATCAGAGGTGATAGGGGACCTCACCATCAGAGGACCAGGGACCCTCATCAGAGTGGGCAGTGTCACTTCTCATGTGACAGTCTTCAGCGATGCCTCCCTCACGTTGGGGGGGGGGGGGGGTCGGGTCAAGGCAGTAGGGGGCAGTTGTCCTGCTCCGTCCTACCCACATATCAATGTGTTGGAACTGAAGGCAGTGCTTCTGGTCCTCAGACAGTTTATTACTCTGGAGAAGGACAGGCAGGTCTGTTTATGATGTCAAACTGATCTGAAAACAGTTCGGGGAGGCCGCAGGCCCTCTGTGGTTCTCCGTCAGTCAGAAGGATAACCCTCCTTTGGAGTGGATGTCTTCTCAGTATATCCGGCTCTCGGAATGCTGTATGCGTGCGCCCCCCCCCCCCCATCCACCTGATACAGAGTCAGCTGTTGGAGAGGGTGCGCCCGGAACACAGGCCTCTTATCCTGGTTGCACCAGATCTGGGATCAGCTTGCTGGTCTCGGGGAACCCTCTCTGTCGCACAGTGTTTCAGCTGCCTGTCCTGGGACAGCGTCTGATGGCTGCCGAGAGGCTGAATCTGAAAAGGATAGGTGTTGACGCTGAAGTGATTAATACTATCCAGAGCGCGGCGCTCCATCCACTACCGCTGTTTACAGGGCGTGGAGTATTGTATTTGTAAGAGTGGTGTCGGTCAAAGGATTTGTACCCAATTTTATGATTTTTTTTATCCTGTTTCGTCCTCCCTTCAGTCTGTCCTGGTTAGGCTCTCGGCTTCGACAGTGGAAGTATATGCTGCGGCTATATCTTCCTGTCATGTAGGCTTTGAGGGCAAGCGCCTATTCAGCCACCCTCTTGTAGGACGTTATTTTGCTGGGCGCACGGCGTGGAGCACAGGTGAAGAAAGAGGTTTATTGCTCGCCAGAGAATGTTGGCCAACTTTACCTTCATAGGAAACTGCCTGCTTGAAATGGGCCTCCAAGTGGCTCTTCAACTTACTCAACTTTGTTGGTTTGAATAAGGATGCATGGCAGAAAGGGCAGTGAAAGTGCTGGCAGCACGTGGTACATCTCTGCAGCTCGAGATTGACCATTTAGAATGGTGATATGCATCTCACAGCGCGGTCCTCTCAGTGCGGTCCTCGCCTAGTCTGCAGCTGGATGCTTCTCACCGTTAAAAGGTGATCTGGGGGGAGCTCCAGTAGCTCATGTGAATATGTCATGTATGTCATATATGTCTATATGAATTGAAAATGGGGGACCCTGATGGAAACAAGACAAACGTCTTTCTCAGGTCTGCATCCCCTTAACAATTGTATGTATTGAGCCGTACTGTATTGTACCCATTCTGCAATCTGTTAAATAAAGTTTTCATTCATTCATTCATTCATTCACTCACCACGTATCTCGGCGCTATTGCAGCGTCGGGGACAACCGTGCGCGTCACGGACCTGGGGTACACGAGTTCGACTCCCGGACTCGCCGTATTTTCTCAGTGTGTCTTTCCCCCGATCTATATCATATTCAACCTGTTTCTGTCGGTCATGCTTGACCAGAAAAAGAGATAAACGCTAAAAAGAACCAGCTGAATGGTCAAAGTTTTAAAAGGTGATCTGTGCAACTTTGTTATTCAGGAAGCTTGTATCAAACAAGTAGCCCTTCGTACTGATCAGTACCCTTGAAGTAGCCGTTTCAAAAAGGTTGGTGACCCCTTTAGGTTAAAAACATTGTTGATCTGAAAATGTAAAAACGGACTTAATATGGTTAGTTTATATAAAGACACAATTCAACATGAATACATCCACTAAAGCTAGTTTGTGCCATGTAATAAACTAAACGAATACCGTCTGTATTCAAGTGGCTCCCAACCTCTTGGACCTTTATTTTACTTCAAAACTTAGTGAATTAGACTCGACACACGGTTCTTACACATCTTAACATTTGAAAACGCCACACTTTTCCAGACTCACTTTACAACTTTCACTACAGGCTAGAAATACTAGATAGTGTTGATAGAACTAATGAATAGAAGGCAACATAAGCTCTCAAGACACAGTGCCCTCTGACCCATAACCCATGACCCCTAGACCAACGCTTCTCACTACCCTCAGGTCACACGCCCATAGGCATGGAGCACTATGATACCAAACCAGTGATTCCCATTCAAGGATGCCAGATTGATTATTGGAGGCTGCACAGTTCATCCGTTCACAAGAAAAGAAAAAAATACTTATCACAAAGATTATAAACATGATATTGGTAAATCCAAAACAGATGTTCTTTTATTGATTTATTCTTTGTCATCTTGCAACCCCCTGGTGGAGAACCACTGTATCAAACAATCACAGAATAGGCTCATCAGTCTGAAAGCTAATACTGCATACTACCTACTAAATAACGGAGGCACAATACTAACGATTAAGTATCCTGGAACTAATGAGAAACTATATGCAAAAAATATATATAATAATATTGATTACCCATCAGTAAGTCTCAGACCTGAAATCCTTCCAGAATTACTTTGCTTCCCAATCACTAAACGACCACTTTCACCTGCAAATCCCCATAATATTTAATTTGAGCTGTTTTGTTAACATATAGTTCCTCATTAATTCCTTTAACCATTCATTTGTGAACCCCGGGGTAAAGTGTTACCCCCAAAATGACACCCTGAACTGACAGCCCCACCCCCTAATGAAGAAACAACATCCATCATCAGAAAATGTTTCACAACTACTTCATTCTCCAACCATCGCTGTACATTATTCATGAATAGTGAATTGTGGCACATTTCACTTAAGAGGTGTTACTGTAGCACACTGAAAATGTTTACTAAATAAATAGTATGCTGTATGAGCTTTCAGACCACTGTCACTTACAAATGTCCAATAAGAGCGTCCATAAAACACAGATCCATAAAGACACACGGTACCTCTGAAAACGTCCCAGCGGGACGAGGCTTGGATCACTTTGAATTCAAGCAATTCACAACATGAATATATATATATTTTTTTATATACACTTTTTCTCCTTATTTTTCCATTTTTCTCCCATCCCAATTTCGCCTCGCCAATTCTCCCCTCCCCTGTCTCGAACGTTGCTAGACTGTGCCTCCCACTGGTCGGCTGTAGTGAGGATAGAAGCCTTGCATCACGTGTCCCCTCCGGTACACGAGGAGGCAGCCTGTCGCATCTTTTCACCTGAACAGCGCAATCTCTCAGTGGCGAGGAGTAACGCGTGGGAGGCTCACGCTGCCCCCGATACTTCCTGATTCTGCTGTACAGGCGCACCAACCGACCTGTAGGAGTCGCCGTCCACAACGTCCAATGCCCACCCACCGGCTTTCCCACCCTCTACCACTGCCAAATTGTGTTAGTATGAACGACCAGCCAAGCCGGTAGCAACGCCGAGAGCTGGGCTCGAACCCAGCATCTCCTGCGTTAGTGGCGAGCGCCTTGCCCACTCAGCCGCCCCAACATGAATATTCTTGAGAAGACATTTTTTTTTGGCGTAAGTAAAGTTGTCCTTTGGGTTTCTGTAAGCAGACTGTTTGGAACCGGATACAAGTTAGTAAGATAATACGACTTGGCTCAGAGTCTAATAAGTCCTCTTATATATATATATATATATATATATATATATATATATATATATATATATATATATATATATATATATATATATATATATATATTTATTTTTTAACAAATACTAGTCTCACATAGACAGACATAACTCCACACTAAGCGCTGTGGCAGAACTCGTTATCATCACACTTTGTTTATTTCTGAGTTGTTTGCATTGCAGTTGTTTACTCTGGAACTGTTAGGAATGTCTGACCACTAAGTGTGTCCGACTCTTACCCACCAAAACCTGCACGGACTATAACGTATATATCATGCCAGTTAGGGTACAGATCCTCACCTGCATCTTGTGTATACCTTTTCTCATATTTTTAGTTAATTATATTGCCTATATTTATTGTCTTTCTTCTATTACCCAGCATGCCCCATACCTGTATCTCCCCTCCCGCTCCCACTATGACACCTGAATTTCCCCCAAGGGGATCAATAAAGGAATATCTCATCTTGTGAGAGGTGGGCAGGATGTAGACAGCATCCTGGGAGGCAGAATGAACCCTCTGTCGTTAGCCGACGATGTGCAACTTTGTCATTCTGGGCTGGATGTTGAACTGATGCTAAATTGATTGAATCCAAAGTGACCAGACCTGGACCCAGGTTGGAAGACATGTCCAGAACTAGTTAGAATGTAACTTCTCTAAACGTAACACAGCAAAAGAAAAAGAAAAGGAGAAAGATCCACGTTTCAGAGAAATACAATGCTTTGATTAGATTTGATTCCTATGTACATGTAATCTCATTATAAATATACATATCGCCCGCCCCCTTCCTCTCTCTCAGCCTCTTCCCACACACCAACAACTTCAACCGATATACTACCCCTAAAAAAAAAAAAACACTATAGCTTTTCTTACCTTGAGGTAGTTGTTTTGGACAGTAGCAGGGTTGGGGAGGAACACATTATTACATGTAACAGGAAAAGTTATCTGAATACATTATTATTATTTTTAACTCGGATCCATTACAGATAATGATGATGATACGGCCATGGAGCTACCGCGTCCGACCACCAGGGGAAACAGGCCAACCGGTGAGGATGAGAATACGACTGTCCAATACAACCACCTTGAGGGCAGAAACCATGTGTTTTTGTGGGGTGGGATATTGCTTTTAAAAAAAAAAAGGCCCAGCGTGCCAATTTTTAACCATATTTCTATGTATTTGTCATAGTATGACATATTTATGTACACGTCTGTGCTCGTCAGGTCTCTATATCTTGGAGGCTCTATTCATTTCCCCTCAGGCTGTGATCACACTGGGCGCCTTTTTCTTGCGCTCAAACGCGAGGCGCTGTACATGGAGAATCTAAAATGCACAGGGATCAATGGGCGATACCACGGATTACCGTTGCTACCGATTTCTCTTCAGATCCCTCCCCTAGGTTGATCCGATTGGTCCGTCGACAAGAAGGTGACATTGACGTTGGTGCGCCTGGAAAAGGCATGTAGTTTGGAGACGCCTGTCGCTACCCGGCAAGCTCAGAAATGTAGTCTCTCACCCTGCAAGCTCAGAAATGTAGTCTGTAGTGTCTCACCCTGCAAGCTCAGAAATGTACGGTAGTCTCTCACCCTGCAAGCTCAGAAATGTAGTCTCTCACCCTGCAAGCTCAGAAATGTAGTGTCTCACCCTGCAAGCTCAGAAATGTAGTGTCTCACCCTGCAAGCTCAGAAATGTAGTCTCTCACCCTGCAAGCTCAGAAATGTAGTGTCTCACCCTGCAAGCTCAGAAATGTAGTGTCTCACCCTGCAAGCTCAGAAATGTAGTCTCTCACCCTGCAAGCTCAGAAATGTAGTCTCTCACCCTGCAAGCTCAGAAATGTAGTCTCTCACCCTGCAAGCTCAGAAATGTAGTGTCTCACCCTGCAAGCTCAGAAATGTAGTCTCTCACCCTGCAAGCTCAGAAATGTAGTCTCTCACCCTGCAAGCTCAGAAATGTAGTCTCTCACCCTGCACGCTCGTGAGGCCGTGGCTCGAGGCTCGTCGACACAGACACTGGCCCGCTGAGCTCTGGGGGAAAAAGCCCTGTTGAACAGCTGGCAGAAACCCGCCTGCTAGAATGGACTGGGGGGAGGAGGTGTGGTTATTGGCGTGCAGTGTGGTCCGCCACTGGCTCTCCGACTGGCTGGGAAGCATAGAAGTTTAGTGATGAACACGTTCGATACATTATTATATGGAACAATTTTGTCATTTTGATGGGACGCGTTTAAAAGTGCAACACCAGAGCCCGCACCTTCTTGTGGGTCACCAACCCCCACCCCCCCTTTATAACTCATTAAACTTGATACTGCTTTCAGAACGGACAGGAGGAAAACATGTGGGCCCTGAAATACTGGATTTTGCCCCCAAATTAATAAATGTTTGAAAATGTTCTAGCTCTGTGTACAGTTAGCTCTCACCTCACTGAGAATGGACCAGCTGCAGCTAGGAACCAGCTTCTTCTTGAAAAAGAACCACCAGAACAGTCAGTGAGAGTGAATGAAAAGCTGCTGCTGGAGTAGCTATTTATTGTTGAGAGGAAGAGTCAGGGGTTGAAATACTGAGACCAGACCAGAGACCAGGCAGACAGACAGACTGAGAATAAGACAAGCAGACAGGTAGATGGTTGGGCAGATACAGAAATGGGACATTTTGTCTGAAAGAGTTATAAGATTGAGACCTGAAACCTTTTTGAAGCCCCGGTAACTAAGTTCTACTACAAAAGTTGCCAGGAAACCACTAGCACACCTGCCAGTCACCGCAGCATTGGTTACCGGTAATATTGCTCAGCAACTAAATGTACTTATAGATAAGAACAAAAGTCACTATAGGAGTTTTTAGGGGATTTCACTAGAGGCTAAAAACATTTCCAGCTCCCCTGATGCTGTTGGTCTGGTCTGGTCTGGTCTGGTCGGGTTTCTTCTGATCTAGTCTGGTCTGGTCTGCGGTCTACTGGTGCGGTCTGTTTTTTTGTTTTTGTTTTAGTGGGGTCCAGTAGGGCTGCAGCACGCGGTGTTGTCGTGGCCAGCGCCGGACATCTGCATGAAGAGTTCCCTCAGCTCTGTGACGTCATCATCGTGCGACGGAGGCACCGGGATGGACCGCTGCTCGCGCTCCTCGATGAAGTCCCACAGACGCACGTTGTTCAGGAACTGCAGACAGAAAGACATGCCGTTGAGAAGAAGCTACAAACCAACAAGAACTGTTACGAAACTGAAAGGAAAACTTTAGAAAAAAACTCAAACTCGTAAACGCTCAAAAAACAAAACTCTTCACACGCTATAGAGACAGAAACTACAACAAAGAAAACTTCAGAAACCACATTTTATTTATACTAAAACACAAGATACTTGCCCTAATTATAAGGTTTGGTGCTCAAGAAACCCGCCAAAAGAAAGTCTAATGTGCCTTAAGCCCATCCAACACCAAATCCCTGTCTCCCATTCTTTCCTTTAATTTGCCCCCAAGCCATTTAAATCTAGCTTTTTGCCCACAGCTCTTCTCTCTGACCAGCAGGCTGGCCTCAGTACCATCTACATCCTCCTACAGCGCTTCTCTCTGGCCTCAGTACCATCTACATCCTCCTACAGCACTTCTCTCTGGCCTCAGTACCATCTACATCCTCCTACAGCTCTTCTCTCTGGCCTCAGTACCATCTACATCCTCCTACAGCTCTTCTCTCTGGCCTCAGTACCATCTACATCCTCCTACAGCTCTTCTCTCTGGCCTCAGTACCATCTACATCCTCCTACAGCTCTTCTCTCTGGCCTCAGTACCATCTACATCCTCCTACAGCTCTTCTCTCTGGCCTCAGTACCATCTACATCCTCCTACAGCTCTTCTCTCTGGCCTCAGTACCATCTACATCCTCCTACAGCTCTTCTCTCTGGCCTCAGTACCATCTACATCCTCCTACAGCTCTTGTCTCTGACCTCAGTACCATCTACATCCTCCTACAGCTCTCGTCTCTGGCCTCAGTACCATCTACATCCTCCTACAGCTCTTCTCTCTGGCCTCAGTACCATCTACATCCTCCTACAGCTCTTCTCTCTGGCCTCAGTATCATCTACATCCTCCTACAGCTCTTCTCTCTGACCTCAGTACCATCTACATCCTCCTACAGCTCTTCTCTCTGGCCTCAGTACATCTACATCCTCCTACAGCTCTTGTCTCTGGCCTCAGTACCATCTACATCCTCCTACAGCTCTTCTCTCTGGCCTCAGTACCATCTACATCCTCCTACAGCTCTTCTCTCTGACCTCAGTACCATCTACATCCTCCTACAGCTCTTCTCTCTGGCCTCAGTACCATCTACATCCTCCTACAGCTCTTCTCTCTGGCCTCAGTACCATCTACATCCTCCTACAGCTCTTCTCTCTGGCCTCAGTACCATCTACATCCTCCTACAGCTCTTGTCTCTGGCCTCAGTACCATCTACATCCTCCTACAGCTCTTCTCTCTGACCTCAGTACCATCTACATCCTCCTACAGCTCTTCTCTCTGGCCTCAGTACCATCTACAGCCTCCTACAGCTCTTCTCTCTGGCCTCAGTACATCTACATCCTCCTACAGCTCTTCTCTCTGGCCTCAGTACCATCTACATCCTCCTACAACTCTTCTCTCTGGCCTCAGTACCATCTACATCCTCCTACAGCTCTTGTCTCTGGCCTCAGTACCATCTACATCCTCCTACAGCTCTTCTCTCTGACCTCAGTACCATCTACATCCTCCTACAGCTCTTGTCTCTGGCCTCAGTACCATCTACATCCTCCTACAGCCCTTCTCTCTGGTCTCAGTACCATCTACATCCTCCTACAGCTCTTCTCTCTGGCCTGCAGGCTGGCCTCAGTACCATCTACATCCTCCTACAGCTCTTCTCTCTGGCCTCAGTACCATCTACATCCTCCTACAGCTCTTCTCTCTGGCCTCAGTACCATCTACATCCTCCTACAGTGCTTCCCCCTCCTCCTCAGTGACAGGGTTACTGATATCCTGTGAACTGTGGTTTTCTACCCGTCGCTGGATCAGAAGTACTGATCAATGCGGCCAACCTGCACTCCCTCTACCAAGCACTTCTTCCTTCCTGATGTATTCTGAGGCCTTTTACTGATGTTACTTTCTGCCACGAGGACAGATCTGGAGCTTCTTCCTCTACCGCTCCACCCTGTCCTCCATTGATTATGTCATTCATCCTACTCATAGAGCTATTCTCTATGGTTCTAGTTCTCATTCAACTCGTAGTCCATTCCATGGTCTGTATCTGTGTAATCTGCCTGTGAGTCATCTTCCGCCCCCTGCTCTCGTAGACTCTAGGGGGATTTTCCCTGTATTTGTAGCATGAAACAAATAGAGCTTAAATTAAATGGTTTTTAGTTTGTTTTACCCTAACGTTCCCCTCTGAGCCCAACTGTTTCCTGGGTTTGTCTGGTTCAGCCCGGGTCCCGTCGGGGTACGCATGGAGGTAGAAGCACTTTCCCCCAAACGGACAGGTTCCGCGGCCCTGGTCAAAATACTTACAAGGTTTCTTACTACAAGAGAGAGAGAGAGGAGAGAGAGAGAGAGAGAGAGAGAGAGAGAGAGAGAGAGAGAGAGAGAGAGAGAGAGAGAGAGAGAGAGAGAGAGAGAGAGAGAGAGAGAGAGAGAGAGAGAGAGAGAGAGGGTGGGGGGGGAGAAAGAGAGAGTTAGCTAGTACGGTTAATATAGTTTGATAGAAAGATGTGAATACTGGAGTGAGTTTAACAGAGTTCTGTGTTACATATGAATGAATGATCATTGTATTTATTTTGCGCTTTTCTAGACACTCAAAGCGCTTTACAATGTAGAGTTGAAATTGCCTCCTTCACCACCACTGGTAGCACCCAACCTTGGGCTACGCAGGCTCAATGGCTGCCATACACTGGCACCAGGCACTACACAATGGCTGAACGAACGGCTCAGGAGAGGTATTGATATCAGCCAATTAAGGGGAAGTGATGATTAGGTGGCCCGATTGGGAATTTGTCCAGGTACGTCAGGGAACCCCCTACTCTTTGTGATAAGCACTCTGGGTTCTTTAACGACCAAATTCAGATGGTTTAATGTCTCATCTGAAGGACGGCACTCACAACTGTACAGTGTCCCTGTCATCATAACGGGGGCATTGTTACTGCCAGGTCCAGAGGACAGAGTGCCCCCTGCTGGACAACAACACCACCAGGTCCAGAGGACAGAGTGCTCCCTGCTGGACAACAACACCACCAGGTCCAGAGGACAGAGTGCTCCCTGCTGGACAACAACACCACCAGGTCCAGAGGACAGAGTGCCCCCTGCTGGACAACAACACCACCAGGTCCAGAGGACAGAGTGCTCCCTGCTGGACAACAACACCACCAGGTCCAGAGGACAGAGTGCTCCCTGCTGGACAACAACACCACCAGGTCCAGAGGACAGAGTGCTCCCTGCTGGACAACAACACCACCAGGTCCAGAGGACAGAGTGCTCCCTGCTGGACAACAACACCACCAGGTCCAGAGGACAGAGTGCCCCCTGCTGGACAACAACACCACCAGGTCCAGAGAACAGAGTGCTCCCTGCTGGACAACAACAACACCACCAGGTCCAGAGGACAGAGCGCCCCCTGCTGGACAACAACACCACCAGGTCCAGAGGACAGAGTGCTCCCTGCTGGACAACACCACCACCAGGTCCAGAGGACAGAGTGCTCCCTGCTGGACACCAACACCACCAGGTCCAGAGGACAGAGTGCTCCCTGCTGGACACCAACAACACCACCAGGTCCAGAGGACAGAGTGCTCCCTGCTGGACAACACCACCACCAGGTCCAGAGGACAGAGTGCTCCCTGTTGGACAACAACACCACCAGGTCCAGAGGACAGAGTGCTCCCTGCTGGACAACAACACCACCAGGTCCAGAGGACAGAGTGCTCCCTGCTGGACAACAACACCACCAGGTCCAGAGGACAGAGTGCTCCCTGCTGGACAACAACACCACCAGGTCCAGAGGACAGAGTGCTCCCTGCTGGACAACAACACCACCAGGTCCAGAGGACAGAGTGCTCCCTGCTGGACAACAACACCACCACCAGGTCCAGAGGACAGAGTGCTCCCTGCTGGACAACAACACCACCAGGTCCAGAGGACAGAGTGCTCCCTGCTGGACAACAACACCACCAGGTCCAGAGGACAGAGTGCTCCCAGCTGGACAACAACACCACCAGGTCCAGAGGACAGAGCGCCCCCTGCTGGACACCAACACTACTTTCTTTCAGGCTGGGGTTTGAACTGGTGACCCTCCAATCATGAGTACAGAGCTCTAGCCATGTAGCCACGTATAGAGCAGGGGTTAGACGTAGAGTGTTAGGTTTCTCTTTCAAAAAGACATATATATATATCTTTATTATTATCATTATTATTTATTGATTTAATTCCCCCCAGCAAATTTGTTGTGTGTGGTAAATGCAGCGCACCCAGTTCCTTCACATCTGTGCGCTCCGCCCCTCCCCCCCTGAAGCCCAAACAGTCGTTTCAGCTTGTGTTGAGAGGGAGGAGCCACGTTTGTTTGGTTATTTTGAAACATCTTTGGTAACTCGGAGATGATGACAGACTGACAGACAAGTCAGACAAGACCAACCTGACTCCAGATTTAAACTCTTCTATCAGTCTGTTCTTTTCATCCTGGTCTTCTACCCAGTAGACGGAGGGGATGACGAACTCTGACACCACTCTGCACTCTGGACACGACCTGTACACACACACACACAAAAAACACACACACAGAATTCAGTTAAAGGAGACATATTTTAGTCCTTTTCAACAAATTAATATACCGTAGGTCTTTGAGATCCCTCAAACATGTCTTTGAAGTTTTTTAGCTGAAAAGAAAACACTCTTTTCAGATGATGCATTCTAGCAGCCTCTATACCTCTCGGTTTCTGTCCCGTTCTCAATGGACCGTTTCTGTGTCTGTAACGAGCGAGCCGCTTTTATCTTACAAATACGATGATTATCATACATCTAGCGGTGGTGCGTGAGCCTGTACTGTCGAACAAAATTCAGATCTAACTTTCAGACTAAACATTGCAAATATGACTCAAGATTCAGCAATAGCGTAGCATTCTTGTCGTTAAAAATGTTGTCAGAAACACATTTTAGGTTCAATAAGGTATAACAGAAGATTAAGCTGCCATCTTGTACACACGCATTTTGATCAAGATCTCTAGATCGAGAACTACGGCGATTGTGGCTGCAATTGTGAACGGCTTGTTTTAAGAGGGACGGTTCTTCAGCTGAACAGCTGCAGTAGTATTAACACTATCAGTGCCTTTGATTAACGTTGATTTACCCCGTTGAATGCCACCATCCACTTCAATGTTAGCGTTAAAAATGCCTAATCTATGTTTTAAATTATGGCTATGTGTCTAATCTGCCCATCGCTTATCAATGACTCGTTTGCAGTCAACATTGTCGAAGCGGATTGTTTTTTTTATCGGTTCATTTTTGTTTTATAGCATTTTGAAAAGCCCTTGTTTTCAAGGAAAATATAAAGATTCCATGATAAAAGACATTTACTGGAATATTCTAGAATACACAAAAACTTTTTTGGCCTATTTATGAATCGTTTTCAAATAAACGCTAGATTATCGATAGTATATGTGTACGTATGCACGCTAGACGCGAGCTGAAAAATCGATTCTCTTATTTCCTCATCAGCGATCACAGCCAAACAGCCACATCACACATAGGGGACACGTTGATATCTCAGCGAATACAACTCTGATTATCCCAAGACTGGTAAAATAGATTCCTTACCTCAGATCAGATGTTCTCCAAAAAGATTATTCCAATTCCTGATCGCCATTCCAAATATCGATCACGCTCATTGATTGATTATTGGCTTGAATTTGAATATGGCTCCCCCCAAGAGATCTACAGATCCCAGGTCAGTCTAAGCGACTGACCTGCAGTTACACAGGGATAGACGATAGGGGGCGCTTTTTTCCAATCTGAGCTGCTGTAGGGGCTGGTGTACCAACGGGAGACTCGGTTGATGAAATATGAATTCAGATTGCTAATAAAACAATAAAACGAGATATGTCGTCCGTGGCACTGAAAGTGTTAAGAAGAAGAAAAAGAAAATAGGCATGTTTCGAACGAAATAGCACCATGACAATTGTATTATTTTATTTACAACATGTCATATAATTTTTAGAGCAAAACTAAGTACAGTCAAATACTGTTATACAGTCAAAACTAAGTACCGTCAAATACTGTTATTCCGTCAAAACCAGTGTTAATTTTGTCAGCTATTTTTTGTTTTAGTCCCGTCATGTCTCAAATGCTCTTTTTTGTTTGATCATATTTAGTCACCTTCATCTATTTTTCGTTTAGTCAAGTTTTAGTCAACTACAGGTCTGAGCGTTTTAGTTTTAGTCTTTATTGTTTAGTACGGAAGCCCTAAGAGGCCATACATTCATACATTTTATTTACTCCGTTTTCCCGTGATAACGAGTTAATTTAATATATTTTCTCGAGATCGAGAAAACTAAACGATAGTCTAGTATATATTAAATCACTGCAGGAAACATTATTCAGTGTTGCAATGTCAGAGGAGCAGGTAGTCCCCTGCGGTGCATCAGTCACAAAAGGGGCTAAGGAGCAGGAGGATATTGATCACTGTGTCACGTATCTCTTCAATCAAGGCCTGACACAGGCTGAAATAGCTTTATGCCTTGCTGTTACAGATAATATACACATTAGTGCGCGTCATCTAAGAAGACTGTTAGCAAAGGCTTCAGCTTTACCGGCGGCGCAATCAAAGTGAGCTCTCAAAGAGCACCTACGGGAGGCTGCAACTTGAAACTGGCCACCGTATGTCCAACCCCCTCCCACCCCCTCCAAATGTAGTTTCCTCCCCCTCGTATGTATATATTTTCTGTTAGGATCTCTGTTTAACAGTATTGTATATTTGCATATCTTGTATCAGTACTGTGTATACCTGTATGTCATGTATCCCCCTGAAATAAATTGATCCGTTATCACGAGAAAACAGACTTCGTTATCTCAAGATAACAAGATAAATTAATCAGTTATCACGAGAAAACGGACTTTGATATCTCGAGATAACGAGATAAATTAATCCGTTATCACGAGAAAACGATCTTTGTTATGTCGAGATAACGAAATAATAAGTCGTTATCACGAGAAAACGGACTTTGTTATCTCGAGATCTCGAGAAAATTATCCCGTTATCACGAGAAAACTAATTTAATTAACTCGTTATCACGGGAAAACGGAGTAAATAAAATGTATGAATGTATGGCCTCTTAGGGCTTCCGTAGTTTAGTCTCGATTTACTATTTTTTTTGTTTAGTCTCGCCACTCAGTTACAGCCTCATAAGTCGGCGTGAGCTTTTTCTGTGTTTTTTGCTAGCTGGTTAGACTTATGTAAGCTATTTAATGCGTTCTATTATGGTGGATCAACATAATTCACCCACGGAACTATGTTGGGGATAAGGGTTCCGCACGGACAATATTGTTTGTTACTTTCCTGTCGTAAAGTGTTGACGTTGAAGTTGATGTTGAATAAACGTTTAGCGTTCTTTCGACACCCCGCCTCCGACTCCTATTCTTCGGCGCTACACTATGTTATTATTGATGCTGACATTATTAGGTGGAGTTGGGTGTGGAGGTCCGTTGTTGTGGAGTGGAAAGAGGAAGAAGGTGAATAAAACCGTTATGTTGATGATCAGATATCAATTCTCCCGTGATTTTATTTTACTATAGTTTGAAAGTATAAGCGCACTATTCATTGGTTACATTAGTTACACCGAGACCCTGTTGCCCGGACATTGTTCCATTAAACCCATGCCGTGTGCAGTTACTTCTATCTAGATTGCTGGCTAAGAACAAATAACGCGGGTGAGGAAATGAATCAAAGCGCTTGCGCTGCACACATAGGAAACAGAAATGCTGCACTAATAATAATAACCTTTTGAGCCCTAGCCCTATTTTCTGAAAATCCGCCAAAAAATAAATACCTAAGTAAATGGAAGATTGCTCCACTTCTACGAGGTCCATTTGCATGTTATTGGTATCTAGGGACATCTATGGATCTCAGGGAATGTATTCCCAGTGTCAGAAATAATGTGTCTGTTACTAGGCTTGAGTAAATTGTAATGAACCAAAGGAGAATATCAATTCTATTTTCTTTGATCTTTGACGGTGAATAACACCATGCTAAAAATTACCAGACATGAGCTGCCACTGAGCTCGTTCAGCACCTTCTTGAGATCACATGTACAAAAGATCTGACTACCGGTAAGCAAATTAATAAAGGGAAGATGATTAAACAGAAGGTTTTGTAGATATAGTACTGAATTCTGCCATCCGGACACATGCAATTTGAAATATTATTATAGAATATAGAATATCAGGCCTATAAATTACCTTATTATAGCCAAGTCGCACATCTATGGATCGGGCCAAATCTCCTCTTTCCAATGGCAGAGTTCAATCTGGATTTAGTATCACCAGGTGTGCAGCAAGAACCGTTAATGAAATCTACTGTAGGTACAGTTACTTTTTTATTATGTAGATTCCTCCTCCATTTTGTATTGGATTGGAACGCAGTTTTTTATAGACGTTCACAGAAAGGCAGATAAATGAACTGCGTTCTAATTTATGGCAATAACGTTCAGTTTTGTGGTAGACAATCCCGAAAAATAAGATATAAAAATGACTTGTGGATTAAATAAAAAAGTTAATCCACAAGTAATTTGATTGACAGGAGCTGGCTCGAGCTGGGTAGTGTCGTTTTTCAAAATTCCAACACCATTCGAAAGCCCCGGGTCTCCTCTCCTTATATGACTACAAACAAAATGGCGGCGAGCATTTATTTCCGTTGATATTCGCTAGTTTCTGAATACATTTCCACTAATTGGTAAACAAACGTATTGCTGAAAATATACAATATGAATGCTGTTTTGACAGGGTTAGGGTCTTTACTAGGGATGTCCGATATTGGCATTAAAATGTGATATCGGATTTTTTTTTTTTTTTACATTTCTATAACCTTTATTTACCCAAGCAAGCAAGTAAGAACAGATTCTGATTTTATTTATTGTCAAAAGTATGCATAATGTTATGTTAATTCCACAACAAGACATATGTAATGTTAATTAGCTGAAATTATTCAGTTTTTTTGGGGGGGAAACCTGCATATATCGGTATCGGTTGATATCGGTTGATATCGGTTGATATCGGTATCGGAAATTAAGAGTTGGACAATATCGGTATCGGTAAAAAAGCCAATATCGAACATCCCTAGTCTTTACTCTTGGCTATTTTCTTTTGTAAACTACATTTTGTGTCGTCGTTTTTAGTAAACGACATTGCACGAATCATTTAGTCACGTTAGTGTCACATGATCTCCATTAACGTGACGTCTCGTCTCGTTTGTCAGGGAAAAAAGCTTAGTTGATGACCATATTTAGTCATAATTTTCGTTGACTAATTTAACACTGGTCAAAACTAAGTAATGTCTGATCACTGAGTGTGTCGGACTCCCACCTAAACGGACAATGTATAACGTTACATATGATGTATATACTGTATACTTACTTACTCATAGTATATATTTAGATTATAGTGTCTATTGTAACTATATTTATTGTAATGCAAATATATCTGATAGGGCATACCCTCATCTGCACCTTGATTTACACTGCCTACTTGCTCATATGCATATACGCGAGTTAATTATATTGTTATATTGTTTACACTGCCTATTTTAACTTTTCTAATTACTATAATTGTATTACCTGTATTATGTCTTCTACTATTACCATGTACCTGTACCTCCCCTCCCCCATGCTGCTATGCCTGAATTTTCCCAAGGGGATCAATAAAGGAATATCTTATCTTAACACTTTCAGTGCCAACGACGGGATTTCTCATTAGTTCATGCCAACCGTTGAGTGCCAACGACGAGATCTCGTCTTTTTCTCGTATTTTTTTTTATTATCGATTTCCATACATTTTTCATCAATCTAGCCTCACGTTAACAGTGGGGATCTGTCTGAGCTTGAAGAGGGAAAATACCGCCCCCTATCGTCTCTCCGGATGGTACTGCACCCCATTGGATTGGATTGAATGAAACGCATGGAGAAAAAAAAGTCCTGCTTCGACATTTTACTTGTCAGACAAGTAACCGGAGACGATCCAAGTCATTGCCCACCACTAGAACAGCGGAGAATATGTGTTTCCAGTACCCAGCGTTGGATCAATAAACGCAATCGATATTTGGAATGGCGATCAGGAATTGGAATAATCTTTTTGGAGAACATCTGATCTGAGGTAAGGAATCTATTTTACCAGTCTTGGGATAATCTGAGCTATTTTCACCTATATATCAGCGTGTGCCATATGTGTGTAAGTGTGTGTGTGTGTGTGTGTGTGCGATCAGGAAATAAGATAATCGATTTTTCAGCCCGCTTCTATAGCGTGCATAAGTACACATATACTATCGATAATCTAGCGTTTATTTGAAAACGATTCATAAATAGGCCGAAAAATGACAACGTGTTTTGTGTATTCCAGTAAAGGGCGTTATCACAGATTTTATTTTTTTCTGAAATCTTCAAAAAACGAGCGTTTTTCAAAATGGTATAAAACGGAAATTAACCGATTAAAAAACAATCCGTTTCGACAATGTTGACTGCAAACAAGTCATTGATAAGCGACGGCCATATTAGAGACATAGCCATAATTTAAGATATAGTTTATGCGTTCGCAAATATGAGAGCTCCGTCATTGAATATAGCGGTGGCACGCAACGGGGTTCCGGGGCACCGCATGGCTGGCACGGAAAGTGTTAATATTGAGATGTGGTATTTGGGCCATGTTGCCTAGAACAAGCACTCTTACTTGATGATCTTGTTTTCAAACTGCTTGGCGCAGCGCCACTGTCTGATGCAGGCCAAGCAGTAGGTGTGGCAGCAGGACGACAAGATGCCGAACCGACGTTCTGATGGCGCTGATTTCTCCACTACCACCTCCATACAGATAGAACACACCTGAAATACATCATCATCATCATCAGCTATTATAGACCAGAAGATCTCCACAGATAGAACAGCTCAGAGAAGAAACTAAATGGTGGTCACATCTTGATCGATGCGGTAACTTCTGGGGATTCATACACCCCTACAGCCTAAAACAGGGCGCTTATTACATCTAACAACAGGTCTGTGCTGAACCCAGGAAACAAGGGTATTTTCAGAAATTCACCTAAAAGTACATACCCAAATAAATGGAAGATTGCTCCACTTCTACAAGGTCCATTTGCATGTTCTTGGTATCCAAGTGTCAGAAATATTGTGTCTGTTACTAAAGCTTGAGTAAATTGTAATGAACCAAAGGAGAATATAATCTTTTTTTCATCTTTGGCGGTGAATAACACCATGCTAACGTTGACCAGATGTGAGGAATTGCCACTGAGCTCATTCAGCACCTTCTTGAGATCAAGTGTACAAAGAATCTAAGCAAATGAATAAAGGGCAGATGATTTACAGAGATTTTTGTAGATACAGTACTGACTTTTGCCATATGGACACATGCTATTTGAATATAGAAAAAATTAATATAGAATATCTGGCCTATAAATGACCTTATTATGGCCAAGTCATACATCTATGGATCGGGTCAAATCTCCTCTTTCCAATGGCAGAGTTAAATCTGGATTTAGTATCACCAGGCGTGCAGCAAAAAACTTTTTTATAATGTCCATAGCTCTGCCATTTTTCACCATATTGACGTTCACAGAAAGGTAAAGAAACAATATATGTTGTATTTTATGGCAATAACGTTCAGTGACATATAATCACGAATATAACGTCAATATTTTCCAGCGGCTGGTGTGAGCTGGGTAGTGTAGTTTTAGGAAACAACATTAATTAATACGGAGTGTATTAATCTATTTATGATGCGAAATAAATCTCTGCCCAGTACCGGGCTTAAACCCACCTTGTCTTGGCTCAGTTGGGCCGCAAACGCCCTCTCCATGTCACTCTCAAAGGCAACCATACACATCTAGAGAGAAGAGAAGAGAGAAGAGAGAAGAGAGAGAAGAGAGAAGAGAGAAGAGAGAAGAGAGAGAGAGAGAGAGAGAGAGAGAGAGACACACACGCAGGTTAAATACTGCCATACGCCTAGACACAGAAAAAATTATTGATCTTAAAATAAGTTTCACCTGTTTCATAGTTATTCCTTCAATTAAGTTATATCATGACAATACTGTTTTTGTAAATTGGTTCTATAGATAAAGATAATCTAGATATACTACCTCCCTGTGTGCTCTCCTCTGCTCATAATGCTAGTATTGGTTCTATAGATATAGATATTCTAGATATACTACCTTCTCATGTGCTCTCCTCTGCTCATAATGCTGGTATTGGTTCTATAGATATAGATATTCTAGATATACTACCTCCTTGTGTGCTCTCCTCTGCTCATAATGCTGGTATTGGTTCTATAGATATAGATATTCTAGATATACTACCTTCTAATGTGCTCTCCTCTGCTCATAATGCTGGTATTGGTTCTATAGATATAGATATTCTAGATATACTACCTTCTCATGTGCTCTCCTCTGCTCATAATGCTGGTATTGGTTCTATAGATATAGATATTCTAGATATACTACCTTCTCGTGTGCTCTCCTCTGCTCATAATGCTGGTATTGGTTCTATAGATATAGATATTCTAGATATACTACCTCCTTGTGTGCTCTCCTCTGCTCATAATGCTGGTATTGGTTCTATAGATATAGATATTCTAGATATACTACCTTCTCATGTGCTCTCCTCTGCTCATAATGCTGGTATTGGTTCTATAGATATAGATATTCTAGATATACTACCTTCTCATGTGCTCTCCTCTGCTCAGGGTCGTGGGGGTGAAGAACCTGCAGTCTGCAGATGTCACACAGGTCGCCGTGGAGATAGGGACAGCTGTTGCCATAGTGACACTGGCCCGCGGCAGCGTAGGGGCAGAGTTGGGGCTGGGGGTGGCCCTGGGGGTGAGGGTGGGGCAGGTCCTGGTATGACCCAGCTAGAAGACAAACGGAAACAGGGTCAGAATACCAGGATCCAGAAGAATCCGACCTGTCTGTAATGCCGTCAAACAGCGACCTCTAAGCAAATCCTTTGTTTTAAACCTGCACTCTGTAGCACAGTTTTAAGATACAGGCCATGTTTGTATTGGTGGAGACACACTGAGGGCCTACCCTGTGCGGGTCCATCTAGTCCGGTTCTGATGGCGTCCAGGTAGGAGTGTGGAGGTTTGCCAGGCTGGCTGGAGCCGCTTGGAGGGTCCTGGTACTGGTCCCATCTGTCCTGGTGGTCTAGAACCGGAACCACTGCCCCCTCGGACCCAGGAACTTCACCAGGACCACAGGTCAGCAGGCGACCGTCGCCTCCCAGCGCTGAGCAGAGGGAACAACAGGTTGAAAACCCTTGTGGGGTGAAGATGGACTTCAGCCCCTTTCACACTGCAGCCCGATAAAGCCGGGAATCTTACCCCGTTACACTGGCGTGCCGTGCTGTTTGAAAGTGTGTGCAGCATTATGCCGTCTTCAGTTTGGGTGAAATGACTTGGTTCGCCCCCAGCGTCTGTGTGAATTGAAAGGGACTGCCGGCATCGTGGGACAGGGGGTGTGATGTTTTGATGATGTGGTTAATTCTGTGGTGGTTAGCTTGTAGCAAATATCATAACTAGGGATGTCCGATATTATCAGCCTACCGATATTATCGGCCGATATCGGCATTAAAATGTGATATCGGAAAATGTGCATAGTGTTTAATTGTACTGAGTTTTTCTCCACTCGCTCACGGACCTTGTCATATAGTTTGGGCATATCAATTTGGCTAAGAAGGCTGAGAGGAGACTTGCTTTAGCGCAGCAACGGGCTAACGTTAATCATTTTAAGATACATTTATATACCGCGATATATACCGTTACCGTCTATGCTTCAAATTATACCATGATATACATTTTAGACCATACCGTCCAGCCCTATATCAGACCCATACTGATACTCTGTTTTAGTCCGATATCAGACCCATACTGATTAGGGATGCACGATAATTATCGGGTCGATAATTAAACCTGATAAAATTATTGATAGCTCCGATTTAAAAAAAGCAAATTTTCTTTTACACTTTTTTATTTTATTTTTTAAACTTTTTTTCTTTTCATGTCAACGTTCACACGCACAATATGCTTACTTAGGATTCTACTTGATTCAACAACAAAGCAGTCGGGGCAATGGCAAGCCGAAAACGGTCGAAAATGTGGTTATTTGATTTTCTTTTTTTACAACTGAGGTAGGTAGATTACATTTTTAGAGACTAAAGTACCGAAAAAAGGTACCGTTGGGTACCGGTAACGATTCACAGGTACCGTTACCGTATCGGTTCAAATGTGAACGGTACCCATCCCTACTGACAAAGCACAATACCTGTTGGTTTTTAGTTCACTCATTGTTCAGGGAAACACATTGTTAATGACATTGACGGATTGTGAATTTTGTGATTGACTCAAATTATATTTATTTGGAAAAATAAATATAGTCACTTTATTTGAAGAGTCAAAACTGTTCTCTTGGCTTTGTTTTGTTCATAGTAGTAATGCTCATGTCATGATAAATCTGGTTAGGTCAACACTACAGGAATATACATAAATATTTTTAAATTATAATACAATAAATATATATATATCGGTTATCGGTATCGACCTTGATGAGCAGAAAGTTATCGGTATCGATATAAAAATATCGTGCACCCTACTGATACTCTGCTTTAGTCTGATCAGACCCATACTGATATACTGTTTTAGCCTGGTATCAGACCCATACCGACACTCAGACCAGTGTGGGTGCATCCCTAGTTAGAAGCAGCCTGGTTCCAGAGGAGAGCCTGGTAGATCCTACCTCTGTCCCTGAGGACCAGGGGTTTCTTGGGTCCATGTCGGCCATGTCCTGGTCCTACTGAGGGCCCGGCTCCTGAACCAAACTGATTGGCACTGGGACCTCCTCGAGACTGCTGCTCCCCTGGACCGGGACCTCCTGGACCTGGACCCGGACCACCTCCTCCTCCTCCCCCCCCTCCTCCCCCTCCTCCTCCTCCTCCTCCGCCTCCTCCCCGGCCACCACCTGGAGGTTTGATATGGTCATACCTGCAAAAACAGAGCAGGCAGATCTCTCAGGCTCAAATGTTGACTGTTATTGATGGAATAATACAGTTTATTGAGAATATTATCTAGGACTTTCAGACAAAAAAGGACTCCTTGTTATTTAGCTAAACTGTATCAGACCCTTAACCCTTTCACTGCCACACGACAAAAGGTTAAAGATCATCTTAGCAAACAGAGCAACCCAAAAGGAAGTCAACTTGTAGCCATAGCTGTTCTATAGCGGTGAACCAAGCCTTCCTCTGAAGCATGGGTAGTACAGGTACTATGATCTAGGCTGACTCTGATTACGAAGGTATACTATTGTGGATTCATGCCAAGTAGGGGTAGGGGGAAAATCTATTCACATAGAAATCGCAATTCTATCAATTCATGGTGGGACCTGATTAAAAGATTTTATCAAATTAATGAGACTTTATAGTTAATTAATCGAAATTAATCACATTTAAATCGCATATCAATAATTGATGCGAAAAGCTAAATTTTTTAATTCAGATGAATTTTGGTATATGAGTGAATCAATGAATATACATACATACGTTTAACCCATTTAGACCTAAAACGCCTGCTAATAATGCATTATATAGCCTGTATAATGTATATTTAACACACAAATGTGTTTCCCGGTTTCAATGGGTTAAGCAGCAAAATCCTGTATTAGCTACTACACAGACCAACAGATCAATGCAATGTTTTACAAAGTGCAGCAATTTTAGGAATAATATATATATAGCGCAAAGGACCTTTTGTAAACTCAAGCACTTTCGAGGTAAAAGTAAAACGACCATTGAAAAAAAAAAAACTCTTGATTGATCTCAATTTCTCTTATTTACTTTACTTATAGCACATGCATGAGTCTGGTCTCCTTTGAAAGGTAATATTCTTACACAATAAAGAAAAATCATCATGCGATTAAATGCATAAATTTTATTTACTTTTAATTCTTTCTGTAGTTAATTAATTATTAATGCGATAAAGTCCCAGCCCTCTATTATAATTCTAAATTGATTCACAAATTCATATTTATATCGTGTCTGTGTGTGTGTGTGTGTGTGTGTGTGTGTGTGTGTGTGTGTGTGTGTGTGTGTGTGTGTGTGTGTGTGTGTGTGTGTGTGTGTGTGTGTGTGTGTGTGTGTGTGTGTGTGTGTGTGTGTGTGTGTGTGTGTGTGCGTGCGTGCGTGCGTGCGTGCGTGCGTGCGTGTGAGAGAGGACCGGACAGTGAGAGGCATTTCTCTCTAGATTCACTGGCACCGTCTCTCAGAATGAGATCAAATGAATGATTCCTAATTTATATGTTATTCGATAGCCACATTTTTATACAAGTAATATTCATACTGGTTTAAATAAACAATTTGATAGTATTTCCCATCATTTCTAAGTTTTGTACAAAAGGAATTAAAGGCCTGTTCCATATTGACGCATGTCCCAAATATTGGCCAGTTGAGTTCAGCGATTGAAGCAAATAAAAGCCTAGACTATTATTTGAAGTTTTACTGTAAATTGCTGTTGAAAAACAGTAATAAATCACAATAGACTGCAATATGTGGCTGAAAGGGGCACGCCACCAGAAAATAATGTCGATTTATTTTGGACGTAATCACACACATCAAAAATATCTAAATCGTTTTTTTTTTTTCCTACTTTTTCTCCTATTTTTTTTTTATTTTACTCCCATGCCAATTTAGTCGTTATGCCAATTCCGCCCTCCCCTTCCTGGTCGTTGCGCGCATTTGCACCCCACTTGCCGATCTAGGGAGCCCTGAAGTCTATCACATGCTTCCTCCAATACATAGGAGACAGCCAGCAGCCTCTTTTCACCTGACAGCGAGGACTCTCACTGGGGGAGCGTAACGCGTGGGAGGATCACACTACGAAGTTCCCTCCCTCGCTGTGCAGGCGCCCTGACCGACCTGTAGGAGTTGCTGTTTACAACGACCAGGACCCACCCCACCGGCTTTCCACCCGCTGACACTGCCAATTGTGTCCGTATGGACGACCGACCATGCCGGAGGTACCGCGGCAGTCGGATTCGATCCCACTGTCTCTGCAGTGGTAGACAGACGCTTAGTCCGCTGTGCTACCCGGCCGCCTATAGTTTTGCATTTCTTTAGTTTGACAGTTATTGAGAGTAAATATGTTAGAATATGGTCACCAGTGATGTCATCAGGGACATTGAATACTTGTGTTAATTACAGCTCAATGAAACTATAAGGTACCAGTCCCTATAAGACAAGGTATTGCTATTTTGCCATCTACATATCATTTCATTGAGCTGTAATTAACACAAGGATTCAATGTTGCTGATGACATCACTGTTGGCCATATTCAAACACATTTACTCCTCCTTGAGCAAGACACTTAAACCCAAACTGCTCCCAATGAGCAGGCTGGCAGTAGGGATGGGCAAGAGTAATGTTTTCCCAGATCAAGTACTCGCATTGAATTACTAAAAAAAATCTATTGGGAAATCAATGTTTAGACTGCATCGTAACGCGCATGACAGTAGCAATAACAAGATATTGGGTGGAGTCACACACACTACCGATTTGATTATGTCTCGCTCCGTAGACATAACAATGCACAGCAATATACACAACGCTTAATGTGTATTGTAAGTCAAAAGAGTCAGTTACCATTAGGGCTGCACGGTTAATCGATTTTTTATCGAAATCGCGATTTGGAATGATGCAATTATCAAATTAAAAAATAAATAAAAAAAAACGCATGTATTTTTATTTATTTTTTAACCAGGAAGTCCCATTGAGATACAAAGTTTGGGAGAGGGAGGTAAGGGGTTTTAGATTGTGTGTTGTGAAGTTTAGACTTCAGAGAGGGAGAGTAAAGTACAGAAAAAAAGTACCGTTGGGTACCGGTATCGATTCCCAGGTAAAAAGAAACTTTTTCAGGCTCGGTGTCCGGAAAAGACCAACCGCGTAGGCCAGATGCAAGCCGCATTTTACAATAAACCTCTGTGGGTCTGCTTAATTCGTTTTTATTATAATTGCAAATTTAATCGCAATCGCAATATCTGTCCGAAAAATTGCAATTAGATTATTTCCCAAAATCATGCAGCCCTAGTTACCATTTGTAATAATTACATAACCTCCACTCTGTCTGCAGCAGGTCTGTCCATATCAATACTAACCTATGATCGCTACACAAAGTGGGCGACATGTTGTTGGCACAATTTGGAAATGCACAAACTGCTGTTTTTATCTTTTAGATAACGATAAGCTAGCTTTCAACGCAACAAAGTTTTTGCGATACACTCTCATGCTCCACAGCTGACCAGGTTTGTCTTCCTGCAACAACTCACTCCTCACAGGATTTTTTTTTTTAAACATAATTTTTAATAGAGCACCCTCAAAAATCACCAGAGTTCAATTGAAACGGTGAGTAATAGATTACTCGCGCCTATTCCAAGTTGGCACCAGTTGCACGGTCGGTTGCCTCCGCCGTCTGTGTGTGAATGTGTGAGTGAATGGGTGAATGTGAGGCATGCTAAGTTGTAAAGCGCTTTGGATAAAAGCTGTTATATAAATATAGAGTCCATTTACCATTTACAGAGTAAAGCAATACTACACATGAGGATCAAAGGAAATCCAACCACAAGGCTGTCTACTGTCCACCTACCGGCAGCGGTCTCCGTAGGCGCACACCCCTCTCTGGTAGTACTTGCAGATGGTGGACGGCTTGCTGTTGGCCAGGTCATGAGAGAACATGCACCTGTTCCCCTCCCGACACACGCCGTGGATGAAGTACCTATCGGAGCCACACGGATAATCTCGTCAATGAATGGAAAATGCTTTTCTTATGATTTTATATCTAAAGGGACAAACATAGGACGAACATCGGCCTCCAAAGAGTTGCTGAATTGTTTCCCCCTCACTAGTTGTTTGCAGTTCGTGAACCTAGGTTGAAGGATGAAGTCGTGACAGACTGTTTGATTATCTTATTTTATATTCTTTCTTCGTACATCCGATTGTTCTCAATGTAATCGCCATGCATAATAATGGTGTGAGAATTTAATTACAGTAGGAATTCATAAACGTTATACCGATGCATGACTGTACCCCCCGGATTTCCCCATGGGGATCAATACAATTATATCGTATCTGTTATGTTCTCATGTACTCACTCACACAGTCAAACACACACCAACAGGTAAAGGACCACAATGAAAAGAAGCTCTTGGGCTTCACTGTGTCCAACAATATACCTCCTGGTGAGGCTGCATACATATCCATTATCTATTTATGTAACATATTTTATAGTCCGTAAAGAATTTAAATTCCATTCAATTTGCCACCCCATCTATTAAGAGAAATATGTAAATGGCTGAGTAAATTAATAGCTGTTGTAACCAACAACTGTAGTTATTATCTGATATCAGAAATTAAGCAGGAACATTTCAAAGAAGCACATTAACCACATTGTAAATTTAAATCCTGAATTTCCCGCAAAGGGGATCAATAAAGGAATATCTGATCTCATCTTAACTCTACAACAAATGTCCATAAATGACAGATCACCGGATGGTCTGGCTGCACGACATGATGCACTGGAACCCACATTTGACAAGAAATTATTCTACATCAAGGATCACAAATATAGTTTGTTCCTAAACGATCTGTATAACTATGTAACTTTGCCTTCTGAAACACCCGTCATGTGGCTATATAGGTCGACCGATCACAAAACGTGCTGTGGTTCCTAAAATAAAATGAGACACTGACCACCAGAGTAGCAAGCTAGCTAGCAGCTAACCGCCAGCTAACCTTAGCATTTAGCTGCGCTGTCGCTTATTCTACACAGAAATAACCCCACGAACACACGACGACGTGCGGGAAAATACGTCTAAAGTGCAGAGAGACGACAGGAATGAAATGTAAACCCGGTGGGTGTGATTCACCTGCAGGTGACTTGCTTGGTGCTCATCTTAACCCCCCAATAACATTTGGCGCAACAGTGGTTGTTGTTCCTGTTGTCACGTCGGGTGTTCTGTCGAAAGAGCTCCGACGGACCCCGGTACCCCGGTGCAGAAAGTATCCTATTTCAGATCAAACGAGTTGAGAGAGGGGGGGGGGGTTATACATCTACACTCATTCTCATCTTAGAAACTGTACGTTTTATTTTAAGACAGGAGGATCATATAAACATAGGCCCGGAATATTTAATATAAATGTAATAATTTGTGCCTTAGTAACAATTATGATGAATTGAAAATGGGGGGCCCTGATGTAAACAAGACGAAAGTCTTTCTCTGGTCTGCATCCCCTTAACAATTGTATGTATTGAGCTGTACTGTACTGTACCCATTCTGCAATCTGTTAATAAAGTTTTCAATCAATCAATGCCTTAGTAACCCCGCCTCCTAGAGTACACAGCACGGTTACCTGTTGCTTTGTGGACAAAAGGTCAAATGCCATGGACAAGCGTGTATTGAGGTTTAACCACTGCGGGAAAACAATCTACACTTTTGACAGCTTCAATAATATGTTACATAGTGCTGATTCACAAACTAAAGAGGCCAGAGGATGTCCAGTTTGCTGTGAGCCAGTGAGGTTCAGCCTGCTTGAAGCGCCTGTCATTGTTCCCTGTCCCTTCAGTAATGGACACACGGCCACCTGCGCCTTCCTGATAGGATCCCAGTTGGGACCAACTTATATCAGGTAAAAACTGAGGAACACAAGCTTCTATTCTATTCTATTCTTCACTGATTAATTCTAGAAGACCATAACCAGTTTGTGTCTGAATTTTGAAGAAAATAAAATGCCTGTTCAGTTAAAATAGTGTATGTTTAGTACTAAGAACACAACATTTTAAAGTAATACATATTTAATAAAAAAAAAAAACGAAAGTTCTTACTGTCTTTTACTTTATGTACTATGCTACTATATCTATACTACTATCTACTATGCTACTATATCTATACTACTATCTATATACTATGCTACTATATCTATTCTACTATCTACTATGCTACTATGTTTATACTGTATACCTACTATGCTACTATGTCTATTCTACTATTGACTATGTTTATACTACTACCTACTATGCTACTATGTCTATTCTACTATCTACTATGCTACTATGTCTATATATATACTATTATCTACTATGCTACTATGTCTATACTATTATCTACTAGGTACTATACTACTATGTCTATATACTACCCTCTACTATCTACTATACATATACTACTACCTACCTACTATGTCTTTACTACTATCTACTCTATGCTACTCTACCTATACTACTACCTACTATGATAATATATCTATATTACTATCTACTATGCTACTCTACTTATACTGTAACGGATCCCTGTATATTGAAGTGGCTTACAACTTACTGATGGTAAAATCACTGTTTAATTTATCTTTTTTACATAGTATTACATTCCTATAAACAATCAGATTCCCACCGTAAGAGCTATGGCCTCATACGGGTCCATTAAACCTAGTTGTTTAGCGTATTTCTTGTCTTGAACTGAACTGTCAAACTGTCAAAAAAGTGAAAGCGATAAACACCATTGCCTCGCAACACGGCTACATGGATTTCAAAATAAAAGTCACATACACATACATAGGCTTCTATCAATTCTAATAATAAAAGTCCTGGATATTCCTAAACATTAATTGACATAGATCTCTATAAAACCACCTAAACATTGATTACTTTAGGCACACACTGAAACCAGTAACATCACAAATATTAAGCAGGTAATTACTCTAAAAATAATAAACCTTTCATGGGGTTGTTTACATG
Organism: Notolepis coatsorum; assembly: GCF_963971535.1. NCBI lineage: Eukaryota > Metazoa > Chordata > Actinopteri > Aulopiformes > Paralepididae > Notolepis > Notolepis coatsorum. Next base: position 176,241,980 of record NC_140170.1, on the reverse strand, counting down.
ATTATACTACTACCTACTATGATAATATGTCTATACTACTATGCACTTAAGAGTGTAGCACTGCTAGATGAACAATCTTACTGACTCTTAGCTGCCAGAGTTGTACCCTTCCTGCTGACTTGTTGTACAGAACTTGTAAGTCGCTCTGGATGAAAGCGTCAGCTAATGACTAAATGTAAATGTACATGTATGAGGTAAGTAGGCTACCGTCACAGAATGTTTGTGTTTTGTTCACAGTGAATGGACCGACTCGGAGCTGCATGTTGGAATCACAAACTCATCAGGTGATTTTAGAACAGTGGCTATTGATGTGCTGTTATGTTATAGTATTTTTTTTTATAGAGTTTTGTTTTGTTTTATTTAAAAATAAAATAGAAATGACCCACATGAGACAGACAGACATGGACACACCTCAAACTCAAGTTCTTTTCTCCATCTGTAGGTATGGAATACAATAATACATACATTGGAATTCAGACTGCAACACAAACATTTCGTACTAAAGTACATCAGTAGACTATATCTATCACTCCATACGTTTAGTGCTATGTACATCAAACAATAGACAGTAGACTCTTTTTGTTGCACTGAATTTGTGCTGTTTAATGACAATACATTCAAAATAAAGAATCTAATCTAATCTAATAATTTAATCTTTAATCTTTAATCCCTGGTTCCCAAGAAAACCGGTGGTGTCAGACCTATTCTAGATCTCTCTTCACTCAATCAGCTGATGCAGTGAAGACATTCTGCTTGGCTCGTTGACGTTGCATGCTCTATTCGGTCTGTTCATGAGACAAGTTGGCTACCCCGCTTTCCTTGTTCCCTTCCCCATGTCTATTCTTTTAGACTAGGCACAGTGGTTCTCAAACTACGGGTCGTGCCCCAAATTGGGGTAGTTTTTTTTTTTTTTTTTTTAATGTTCTGGAAACATATTTTGGCTAAATATGCCTCGTTTTATAAATGTGTATTGATAACATAGTGCTGTAATTACATTTTCTAATAAATATGCATGATCAAGTTCAACAACGTGTGCTTTTATTTTGATATTCCTTAATTCAACGTTGAAATTACGCCATACATTAAGTGTGGGGTCCCCAAAAGAAATCCTATAAATAAAATGGGGTCACGGTATGAAAAAGTTTGAGAACCCCTGGACTAGAGCACGGTTTTGTTTCCTTCTCAGCCATTTCCTATGACCTTTTGGACACATGGCTGGTGCATTTTTATGCACAGAGATACAACTCTGACCCCTGCTGTTTGACAGGGACATGAGTTCTACTCTGGTCTTTTAAAGGGCCAACTGATCAGGGCTTCACACCAGCAAATATATAACAAAGGTTATGAATTTATCCAAAGCGCTTTACAACTTGCCTCACACTTCCCCATGTTATGTTATGTGTGTTATATTATATTATGTCATGTCATGTTATGTTATATTATGTCATGTCATGTTATGTTATGTTATGTTATGTTATGTTATGTTATGTTATGTTATGTCATGTTATGTTATGTTGTGTTATCTAGGTGTGGTGTACAGCTACACAGAGTCTGGTATTCAGTGCCAGCAGCAAGGGTGGGAACGGTGTCTCTGTGTCCCTCTGGTTGGCCCCGGTAACAACAGCTTGGTCGTCGATGGCAACAACAGCTCCCTCCTGGTTGGTCCTGGCAGCTTCAGGAAGTGCTGGGACAGTCATCTGGAAACCTTTTCCTGTCCAGATACTTGGGCACCACACAGGTCTGTTCTATTCTATTCTGCTCTATTTCATGATGCTCTGTTCTACTCCTTTTTATTTCTGTTGTGTTATTGTTGTGTGTTCTGTGTGATCTGGGAGTGGTGGAGGATAAATATCATTTTGTTTTTTATTGCCCTTTGTACACCACTTTGAGGAGGGCTTTATTTGAAAAAATTCAAATTGCAAACCCAGATTTGTTTTGGCAGTCTGAGAGCTGTATGTTGAGTTGTTTTTTTGTGGAGGACATCTTCGGTTTTGCAGGATTTTTGGAGAAGGCATGGCATCTGAGACAAAACACACTGTATCCTATATAATTGTATTTGAACTCACCTTGTTTTTCTGTTTATTTACATTGAGTACAGCTTGTGTTATATTACGTTTTATTGTATTTTCTTGTATTTTTCTTTTTTTATGGCCATCTTGGTCTATGTCATTTGTTAAGTAATTGGTAAAGTATATTATTATATACTTATTGTTATGTGTCTTGTAAGCCCATATGGGCTGGGCATACATCTGTATGTAAGACACGAAAATAAAAAATATCAAATCAAATCAAATCATATTGTGGTTTATTGTGTTGCGTTGTGGTACATCGTGTTGTGGTGTGTTGTAGTGTGTTATAGTGTGTTGTAGTTTGTTGTGTGTTGTAGTCTGTTGTGGGTTATTGTGTTGTAGTGTATTGTAGTGTGTTATATTCTGTTGTAATGTGTTGTGGTTTATTGTGTTGTAGTGTGTTGTGGTTTATTGTGTTGTAGTTTGTTGTAGTGTGGTGTGTTCTGTTCAGTTCTGTTCTATTTGATCTGTTCTGCTCGACGACTGACCACCGACTGATGAAGCGCTGTATATTATTGTGTTTGCCAGGTTTGCGGAGGAGAGGGACTTTGGGTCACGCTGCTACGGTTTCGCCCTGGGCTTCATCAACTACGTGAGGAGGACGGAGGACAGAGAGTGTGTCGACAGAGACACATTCACCAGTCAACACGTCCTGCCCCGCATGAAGGCTGTCTCCAAATATGTGTCTGTCTACCAGCATGTCTCGCAGCATGGACACTACAGCATAGACGTGTAGCCAGTAGGGGTGTAATGGTACACGTATCCGTACCGAACCGTTTCAGTACTGGACCTTCGGTTCAGTATGCGCTGTGTAGCGAACGAACGCAGCGTTAGTTAACCACTAACAGAACGCACATGCTGAACTTTATTTGTGTGCAGAATTGAAATCAAAACTCCAAATTCACCCCTTCCCAATGTATATGTTTAACACAGCTGGGTCATTACTGAAAATGTTCATCCTTTTCTTGTTCGCCAGATGCCTGAACACAGAATGACACCGGTATCACTGACTACCGCGGCGAGCCTAGGTGGAACTAAGTATAACTTAATCAAATGTAATTATATTTAATAATAATAATAATAAATATATAATAATTATTATAAATATTTATTTTCCTGTTGTACCGAACTCGTACCGAACCGTGACCCCAAAACCGAGGTACGTACCGTACCATTACACCCCTAGTAGCCAGGCTCATTAAACATACTCATGTGGAGGATCCCCTCGGAACACATGGAGGTGGCCGAGTGTCTGTTCTCTGCCTGGCGTCAACCACCAGCCTAGCGCTGGGCAATAGACATAAAATATCAGATCACAATATTCTTTCTTTCTAATACAATATTAGTTTTGATGGTGTTTTATGTCTTTATCTTGTAATATAATCTGTATGGTGTTATTTTATTTTAAATTATTTAAATATACAGTATCTATATAGTTGAATTACAATATTTACTGTTAGAATGGAATATTGGAAACTATTTGACTCAATCTAATGACTGGATGATTCTTAGGGTTCCTCCAGTATGTTCCGATCTAATGACTGGATGGTTCTTAGGGTTCCTCCAGTATGTTCCGATTTAATGACTGGATGGTTCTTAGGGTTCCTCCAGTATGATCTGATCTAATGACTGGATGGTTCTTAGGGTTCCTCCAATATGTTCTGATCTAATGACTGGATGGTTCTTAGGGTTCCTCCAATATGTTCTGATCTAATGACTGGATGGTTCTTAGGGTTCCTCCAATATGTTCTGATCTAATGACTGGATGGTTCTTAGGGTTCCTCCAATATGTTCTGATCTAATGACTGGATGGTTCTTAGGGTTCCTCCAGTATGATCTCATCTAATGACTGGATGGTTCTTAGGGTTCCTCCAGTATGTTCTGATCTAATGACTGGATGGTTCTTAGGGTTCCTCCAGTATGATCTCATCTAATGACTGGATGGTTCTTAGGGTTCCTCCAATATGTTCTGATCTAATGACTGGATGGTTCTTAGGGTTCCTCCAATATGTTCTGATCTAATGACTGGATGGTTCTTAGGGTTCCTCCAGTATGATCTCATCTAATGACTGGATGGTTCTTAGGGTTCCTCCAGTATGTTCTGATCTAATGACTGGATGGTTCTTAGGGTTCCTCCAGTATGATCTCATCTAATGACTGGATGGTTCTTAGGGTTCCTCCAGTATGTTCTGATATAATGACTGGATGGTTCTTACGGTTCCTCCAATATGTTCTGATCTAATGACTGGATGGTTCTTAGGGTTCCTCCAGTATGATCTCATCTAATGACTGGATGATTCTTAGGGTTCCTCCAATATGTTCTGATCTAATGACTGGATGGTTCTTAGGGTTCCTCCAGTATGTTCCGATCTAATGACTGGATGGTTCTTAGGGTTCCTCCAGTATGTTCCGATTTAATGACTGGATGGTTCTTAGGGTTCCTCCAGTATGATCTGATCTAATGACTGGATGGTTCTTAGGGTTCCTCCAATATGTTCTGATCTAATGACTGGATGGTTCTTAGGGTTCCTCCAGTATGATCTCATCTAATGACTGGATGGTTCTTAGGGTTCCTCCAGTATGTTCTGATATAATGACTGGATGGTTCTTACGGTTCCTCCAATATGTTCTGATCTAATGACTGGATGGTTCTTAGGGTTCCTCCAGTATGATCTCATCTAATGACTGGGTGGTTCTTAGGGTTCCTCCAGTATGATCTTATCTAATGACTGGGTGGTTCTTAGGGTTCCTCCAGTATGTTCTGATCTAATGACTGGATGGTTCTTAGGGTTCCTCCAGTATGTTCTGGTCTAATGACTGGATGGTTCTTAGGGTTCCTCCAGTATGTTCTGATCTAATGACTGGGTGGTTCTTAGGGTTCCTCCAGTATGTTCTGGTCTAATGACTGGATGGTTCTTACATTATAGGAGGAATCAGCTTTTTCCTCTGACGCCTCTAACTCTTGGAACGTCCTCCAACTCTCTCTGAAGTTGAGGTTCTCTCTTCCCTTGGAATGTTTAAGCGTATGATTTCTGACCATCGTGTAACTGTAACTGTTTTAGCAGATCTTTAAAATATATTTTTTATTCACCTTTTATGTTTAATTTTCTGTGAATATTGCTCCTTTATTGTGTTTTATATTTGTATGATTGTTCCTGTAAATGAGGGAAACTTGAGAAACATACGATTTTAAATAAAGATTGAAATGTCTTCATATCCACTCTGCTGACCAGCAGGATGTGACATCATGTCTTCATATCCACTCTGCTGACCAGCAGGATGTGACATCATGTCTTATATCCACTCTGCTGACCAGCAGGATGTGACATGTCTTATATACATTTACATTTAGTCATTTAGCTGATGCTTTTATCCAAAGCGACTTACAAGTTCTGTACGACAAGTCATCAGGAAGGGCACAACTCTATCAGCTGAGTAACAATGTTTATTAGGACTATGTGCATGACAGTAAGGTTAGTTAGGTTTTTTTTTTATTATTATAATTTTTTATTTCAGATAGTGGTTGAAGAAGTGCGTCTTTTTTATTTTTATTTTTTATTATCTTTTTCCCCCCTCCTTTTTCCGATTTTTCCGAAAGATTGGACAGGTTTCGGCTGTCCTAACTGGGGTGGGTAGTTCATTCCACCATTGTGGGGCAAGGACTGAGAAAAGGCAGGTTCTCCTTGATGACCCTCCCGGAGCTCGGATAGGAGTGGGTCTGAGATGGCCAGAAGATGCAGAGCGTAGGGGTCTTGAGGGTTCCCTTGCCATGCCAGGCGGGTGGCCGACAGGGTCCCTCTCCATGACACTTGGTAGGAGCGGTTATTGAGGTATGATGTCAGCCATGTCAGGGCAGAGCCAGCCACTCCCATTCCTGCGAGGGCCGTGAGGAGATCTGATGGCCGACTGTGTCGAATGCTACAGATAGATCTAGGAGAATCGGGACAGAGGAGAGGCCTTTCGCTTTTGCTAAGTGAAGTGGCTCTGTGACTGCAATGAGGGCCGTTTCTGTGGAGTGGCCAGTCCGGAAGCCTGACTGATTAGGGTCTAGGAGGTCATTCTGTAAGAGATAAGCAGTAAGTTGGTTGGATACAGCACGTTCAAGTGTTTTAGAAAGGAAGGAGAGAAGAGAGACAGGACGATAGTTGCCTATGACGGTGGGGTTAAGGGTTGGTTTTTTTATGAGCGGTGTGACTCTGGCTTGTTTTAGGGAGGTGGGGACCACCCCCGAGTTGAGGGAGGAGTTGATGGTTGCAGTTAGGAATGGGAGGATGTCTGGTGCTATGATCTGGAGGAGTGGGGAGGGTAACTGGTCCAGCTGGGTCTCGGCTTCTGTAATGTTTCAAGTTTCTTTCAAGTTTCTTTATTAGTTGTCATACAGAAGTACAGAATACTTTTATACAAAATGCTTCTTTCTGTTACGCTCCAGAGACTGTGCTAGGCAAAAGGATAAGTATAAAATAAAATAAGTATAGCAAGTATAAAATAGAAGTCACGTACGTAGACACAAGTGTTCAGTATGTACATATGTACAATGTTCGATGCAGAGTAGAAGTAACTGAGTTACCATACAATATACTAATTACAATATACTATATAGTGCAAAGCAGAAATGGGATGAGGTACAATTTAGGTACAATTTACAGTAAGGTGTACTGAGGTATGGGTTGTAGTGCAAATTCTTTGCCAATAAATATAAAGTGTGTAGAGTGGGTGCTGCAGTGAGTTGTTTGTTTAAAGTGAGTGTGGATGTGTGTGCTGTGAGTGCTTTTGATGGTTGTTGCATAGTGTTATTGTTCGTTGAGCAACCTGATGGCCTGGGGATAGAAGCTTCTTCTGAGTCTTTCTGTGCTTGCCATGAGACTCCGGTATCGCTTGCCTGACCGCAGCAGTAATGGGAGAGAAAGATGACAGAGTGAAGGATGAGGTTCTCGATTCAGTATTTGGAATGGGTGGGGGTTGGGAGAAGGAGCTGTGGATGTTCTCCACTTTTTTCAAAAGTGCATTGCACTTTTTTGGAGACATTGCAAAGTCTTCGGCAGAGAAAGATGAGTGAGGAGGGAGGACATGGCAGCATGCAGTTTGCGAAGGTTCTTGGCAGAGGCCTCGATCCTATGGTGAAAGAACAACAAGGACTTACCTTGTTGTTTACATGGACTTACCTTGTTGTTTACCTGGACTCTCCCTAGAGCAAGGCATTGTACCAAGTGGTACTAAACATGCAAAGATTATTCCCTTGTTTTTTTTTATTTTTTTGATCTTTTTCCCCCTCCATTTTCCTCCGATTTTCTCCCATCCCAATGTTAGTCGTATGCCAATTCCCAGTCCCTTCCTGGTCGCTGCGCACTTACCCCCCACAGTCAGATCATCTGGGAGAGTGGAGGCTACCATGTGCTTCCTCCGACACACGTCCAGCCAATCACCGCTTCTTTTCACCTGGCAGCGCGGATTCTCATCGAGAGGGCGTAGCGTGTGGGAGGATCACACTATCCCCCTCAAGTCCTATCCGCGCTTAGCAGGCGCCCCGACCGAACTGTAGGAGTCGCTGTTTACAACGACCCGGACCCACCCCGCCAGCTTCTCCCACCCTCTAATACAGCCAATTGTATTAGTGCAGACGGCCAGCCAAGCTGGTGACAACCCCGGAGCTGTGAGCTGGATTCGAACAGGCGAATCCAGCTCACAGCTCCGGGGTTGGTGACGAACGCAATCTCCGCTCGGCCACCTAACCGCCAAGATTATTCCCTTGTATAAAAAAGGGAATAGCTCTGAGCCTGGTAATTACAGGCCAGTATCCATTTTGAGTGTCACGTCCAAGATTTTAGAAAGAGTGGTGCACGAGCAGATATCAGAATATGTAAGCAAGGACAATCTTCTATATGAATTTCAATCAGGGTTTAGGAAGTCATATTCTACAGACTCATGCATCCTTTATATGACTGATTTTATTAGAAAGGAGATGGATGAAGGGAAACTGTGTGGAATGGTCTTACTTGATCTTCAGAAAGCCTTCGACACAGTAAATCATGGTCTACTGCTTAATAAACTGAAAGCTCTGGGACTGAATGATACAGCTGTAAAGTGGATTGCCTCATATCTGATAGACAGGGACCAGAGGGTAGAGGTCAATGGTTTTTTGTCGAATGCCAAGCAAATAGTTTGTGGGGTGCCGCAAGGAAGTGTTTTAGGACCATTGCTATTTTTATTGTACATAAATGATATGAGAGAAGCATGTTCTTGTAATTTATTGTTATTTGCAGATGATTCAGCTTTGCTCATCTCCCATAAGGATCTGAGTACACTCCAAAGAAGGCTAGGAGAGGAACTCTCTAAGGTCAGGAATTGGCTGTCTGACAATAGGCTCTCACTTCACTTAGGCAAAACAGAGTCTATTTTGTTCGGATCTAAGCCCAGATTAAAAAAGGCTCCTGAACTCAAGGTAGAATTAGGGTCTGAGGTTATAGCAACAAGAACGGCAGTGAAGTACCTGGGCTGTATGCTGGATGACAGTCTGGGGGGGGAGGGAATGGCCTTACAGGTGCTGGGTAAGGTAAATGGTGGCACAAGGTTTTTGGCTAGAAAGGCCAATCTACTTGACAGGGAAAGCCTTAGACTACTGGCCAACAGCCTGGTGCAGTGTCATTTTGATTATACTAGTGTAGCCTGGTTTGAGGGACTGTCAGCTTCATTAAAGAAGAAACTACAGGTGTCACAGAATAAGCTGATCAGGGTTGTGATGGGCCTAGGACCTCGTGATCATGTTGGGAGGAGACATTTTCAGGAGCTCAACTGGCTACCAGTTGAGGCCAGAGTAGCCCAGCTTAGGCTCAACATGTGGAGTGGAATGAGTTGCCTTTGACCACCAAACAGATCGTGAACCTGTATAGTTTCAAGGTGAACGTTAGGAAAAGGCTCCTAGAAAATGTCCCAGAGTAACTAAGGAAGGTTTTAGTTTTTAATGAAGTGTAGTTTTAGTGTGTCTGTAAATTTTGTATATTGTATTTGTATATTTTATTAATAATGTTGTATTTGACTTTTTAATTCTATTTTTAGCAATATACTGTAGGCTGATGGTAATATGTGTAATACATGTTTATGAAAATACCATGTGCTGCTGAGACCAAGGACCACAATGGAAATAAGTCTGTGACTTTTTTGTGCTATCCTTGATAATGTTAGGATGCATGACTTGTAGTAACATGTAATGTATTTTTTAACAATTGTCAAATAAACTAAACTAAACTAAAACTAAAAGACTTACTTTGTTGTTTACATGGACTTACCTTGTTGTTTACATGGACTTACCTTGTTGTTTACATGGACTTACCTTGTTGTTTTTACGGACTTACCTTGTTGTTTACATGGACTTACCTTGTTGTTTACATGAACTTACCTTGTTGTTTACATGGACTTACCTTGTTGACTGACTTTAGTAACTGGGTCAGTACGTTTACCTGAGAACCTTTTTCCATCTCAACTGTCAACAAAACATGTGTGTGTGTGCCTTTTTCCATCTCAACTCTCAACAAAACATGTGTGTGTGTGTGTGTGTGTGTGTGTGTGTGTGTGCGTGTGTGCGTGTGTGTGTGTGTGTGTGTGTATGTATGTGTGTGTGTGCAGGGATGTGCTTTGGAAAATTAATGTAATTATCTTTGTGCAAAACATTAATTAAGGTCATGTTTTTAATATTGGGTTACACCCCAATTCCCAAGTCTCTGTTTGGGAGCAGAGACTAGTGTGGAGGAGGTGTTGTTAGGAGGTGCAGAGACTAGTGTGGAGGTGTTGTTAGGAGGTGCAGAGACTAGTGTGGAGGAGGTGTTGTTAGGAGGTGCAGAGACTAGTGTGGAGGAGGTGTTGTTAGGAGGTGCAGAGACTAGTGTGGAGGAGGCCTTGTTAGGAGGTGCAGAGACTAGTGTGGAGGAGGCCTTGTTAGGAGGTGCAGAGACTAGTGTGGAGGAGGCCTTGTTAGGAGGTGCAGAGACTAGTGTGGAGGAGGTGTTGTTAGGAGGTGCAGAGACTAGTGTGGAGGAGGTGTTGTTAGGAGGTGCAGAGACTAGTGTGGAGGAGGAGGTGTTGTTAGGAGGTGCAGAGACTAGTGTGGAGGAGGTGTTGTTAGGAGGTGCAGAGACTAGTGTGGAGGAGGTGTTGTTAGGAGGTGCAGAGACTAGTGTGGAGGAGGTGTTGTTAGGAGGTGCAGAGACTAGTGTGGAGGAGGTGTTGTTAGGAGGTGCAGAGACTAGTGTGGAGGTGTTGTTAGGAGGTGCAGAGACTAGTGTGGAGGAGGTGTTGTTAGGAGGTGCAGAGACTAGTGTGGAGGAGGTGTTGTTAGGAGGTGCAGAGACTAGTGTGGAGGAGGTGTTGTTAGGAGGTGCAGAGACTAGTGTGGAGGAGGTGTTGTTAGGAGGTGCAGAGCAGAGACTAGTGTGGAGGAGGTGTTGTTAGGAGGTGCAGAGCAGAGACTGGTGTCTTGGCTTGTGTTCAGCGCATGTCGTTGAGGACTAGGATCTGTTTTCACTCCTTAATTTACTTTGTCAAGGTGATGGTAGATACTGCTTTGTAAACAGTGTCAGTAGCAGGAACTGGCCAACAGACAGACAGACAGATAGACATACAGACAGACAGACAGACAGACAGACAGACAGACAGACAGACAGACAGACAGACAGACAGACAGACAGACAGACAGACAGACAGACAGACAGACAGACAGACAGACAGACAGACAGACAGACAGACAGACAGACGGGCGACAGTAGCTCGGGAGGTAGAGCAGTCGTCTGGCAAACCGGAGGTTCCCGGTTCGATTCCCGCTCCTCCCGGGCAGTGTGTCGATGTGTCCTTGAGCAAGACACTTAACCCCTAATTGCTCCCGATGAGCAAGTTGGCACCATGTATGGTTGCCTCCGCCGTCTGTGTGTGAATGTGTGAGTGAATGGGTCAAATGTGAGGAGCAAATTGTAAAGCGCTTTGGATAAAAGCTCTATATAAAAAAGCAGCCATTTACCATTTACAGATAGACAGACAGACAGACAGACAGACAGACAGACATGCTGATAGACAGACAGACAGACAGACATAGACAGCAAGCCGGCAGACAGACAGTTAGTCCCACAGACAGACAGGCAGGCAGACAGATATACAGACAGACTGACTTTAGTAAATGGGTCAGTGAGTTTACCTGAGAACTTTTTTCCATCTCAACTGTCAAACACACACCAGTGTGTGTGTGTGTGTGTGTGTGTGTGTCTACCTCAATTTACATATTGTGCTTCCACGTGGGGGAGTGTTGAAATTGTAATTTTTTTTTAAAGGAGCACTGTATTTTCCAAACATACCTACATATACAAGCCCATGTATACTACAAGGTAAGCCTATATATACTACAAGGTAAGCCTATATATACTACAAGGTAAGCCTGTGTATACTACAAGGTAGTTCAAGTTCAAGTTCTTTAATAGTTGTCATACAGAAGTACAGAATACTTTCATACAAAATGCTTCTTACTGTTACGCTCCAGAGACTGTGCTAGACAAGATAGTATCAAATAACATAATAACATAATATAGCATGAATTTAGAAGAAGAAAATGAGGTCACAGTGTTCGGTATAGACATATGTACAATGTTCTGAGTTACCATATAATATACAATACACAATACTATGCAGTGTACTAATGTACAGTACTATCTAGTGCAAAGCAGAAATGGGATGAGGTACAATTTTAGGTACAATTTACAGTAAGGTGTACGAGTTGTAGTGCAATCCTTCATCCATAAATATAAAGTGTGGGGAGTGGGTGCTACAGTGTGTTTGTTTAAAGTGGGTGTGTGCTATAAAGTGTGTGGAGTGGGTGCTACAGTGTGTTTGTTTAAAGTGGGTGTGTGCGTGTGGATGTGTGTGCTATGTGCGTTTGGTGGTTGTTGTTGTGTAGTGTTCATTCATTGTTCGTTTAGCAGCCTGATGGCCTGGGGATAGAAGCTACTTCTGAGTCTTTCTGTGCTCGCCTTGAGACTCCTGTATCGCTTGCCTGACCGCAGCAGTTCGAAGAGGCAGTTGTTCGGGTGACTGGAGTCTTTAATGATTCTCTTAGCCTTGCCCTTGCAACGCTTGTAGTAAATGTTCTGGAGGGTGGGGAGCCCCCCTCCAATTGTGCGTTCGGCTGAACGTGTCACTCTTTGTAGTCTGCTTTGGTCTTTTGCAGTGCTATTCCCAAACCAGGAGGTGATGTTGCCGGTCAAGATGCTCTCTATTGTACATGAGTAGAAGTTCTTAAGGATCTTCTGGCTGACTTGGAACTTCCTTAGGCGCCTGAGGAAGTAGAGGCGTTGTCGTGCCTTCTTCACCACACTGTTAATGTGTGTGGTCCATGTCAAGTCCTCGGATATGTAGGCTCCGAGGTACTTGAAGCTGTTGACTCTCTCAACCGGTGCCCCGTCGATGCTGAGGGGGCTGTAGTCCTTGACCCCCGACCTCCTGAAGTCCACAATCATCTCCTTTGTTTTGCTGACGTTCAGGGAGAGGCTGTTTTCCTGGCACCATCCCGCCAGGACCTTGACCTCTTCCAGGTAGGCCCTCTCGTCGTTGGCAGAGATCAGAGATCAGAGATCAGTAAGCCTATATATACTACAAGGTAAGCCTATATATACTACAAGGTAAGCCCATGTATACTACAAGGTAAGCCTATATATACTACAAGGTAAGCCTATATATACTACAAGGTAAGCCTGTGTATACTACAAGGTAAGCCTATATATACTACAAGGTAAGCCCATTTATACTACAAGGTAAGCCTATATATACTACAAGGTAAGCCCATGTATACTACAAGGTAAGCCTATATATACTACAAGGTAAGCCTGTGTATACTACAAGGTAAGCCTATATATACTACAAGGTAAGCCTATATATACTACAAGGTAAGCCCATGTATACTACAAGGTAAGCCTATATATACTACAAGGTAAGCCTATATATACTACAAGGTAAGCCTGTGTATACTACAAGGTAAGCCTATATATACTACAAGGTAAGCATGTGTATACTACAAGGTTAGGTAAGCCTATATATACTACAAGGTAAGCCTGTGTATACTACAAGGTTAGGTAAGCCTATATATACTACAAGGTAAGCCTGTGTATACTACAAGGTAAGCCTATATATACTACAAGGTAAGCCTGTATATACTACAAGGTAAACCCTCTAACAGAGTAATCCCCTAACAGAGTAATCCTCTAACAGAGTAATCCTCTAACAGAGTAATCCCCTAAAACAGAGTAATCCCCTAACAGAGTAATCCCCTGAGCGGTCAGGTGGCGTAGCGGAGATTGCGTTCGTCACCATCGCCGGAGACGTTGGATTCGCCTGTTCGAATCCAGCTCCCGGCGTTGTCTCAGCTTGGCTGGCCGTTCACACTAATACAATTGGCAGTATTAGAGGGTGGGAAAGCTGACGGGGTGGGTCCGGGTCGTTGTAAACAGCGACTCCTACAGTTCGGTCGGGGCGCCTGCTCAGCGCGGATAGGATCTAAGGGGGGTAGTGTGATCCTTCCACACGTTACACCCTCTCAGTGAGAGTCCGCGGTGCCAGGTGAAAAGAAGCGGTTGATTGGCTGGACGTGTGTCGGAGGAAGCATGTGATAGCCTCCACTCTCCCAGACCGACTGTGGGGGGTAAGTGCGCAGCGACCAGGAAGGGGATTGGGAATTGGCATAACGACTAACATTGGGATGGGAGAAAATCGGAGGAAAAAGGAGGGGGGAAAAGATAAAAAAAAATAAAAAAAACAGAGTAATCCCCTAACAGAGTAATCCTCTAACAGAGTAATCCCCTAACAGAGTAATCCCCTAACAGAGTAATCCTCTAACAGAGTAATCCCCTAACAGAGTAATCCTCTAACAGAGTAATCCTCTAACAGAGTAATCCCCTAACAGACTAATCCCCTAACAGAGTAATCCTCTAACAGAGTAATCCCCTAACAGAGTAATCCCCTAACAGAGTAATCCTCTAACAGAGTAATAATATAATAATAATAACTTTATTTGTATAGCACTTTTCATACAGAGGTTGCAGTTCAAAGTGCTTCACAGCAGTAAAATATACAGGCATAAGCGGGCATAAAAAAGATAGACAGGTAGCAAGGTATGGCAAATCACAGTGTTTCACATTAGGATCTAGCATCCCAATAGGCTCTCCGCTTACAGTTTTCAGTAACACAAATAATAAAAATAGTTTAAAATGATTCAGTTTAAAAATAGTCTAAAAATTATAAAATAGAACAGAGAACCTCTAACAGAGTAATCCCCTAACAGAGTAATCCCCTAACAGAGTAATCCTCTACCTGGCGCTGTGTGTTGTATGAGACCACGTGCTTGTCTCCCTGGTGGTCCTGTTGTGTTATCGGACTCTGTGTCAGCCGGTGGGTTCTATAGCACTTTGCATCTTTCTGACTCTTAACAACAGGAATAGAATGTCTTTTCTAAAGACCCCACTGAAACCTGAGCCGACCTCCGCTCCCGCTGGAAAGATACACCATCTGCTGTCCCACAGCAGGGCTTATCAGGACCTAGCAGGGCTTATCAGGACCTAGCAGGGCTTATCAGGACCTAGCAGGGCTTATCAGGACCTAGCAGGGCTCATCATGTGGGGGTGTCTGGATGTGGGGGTGTCTGGGTGTGGAGGTGTCTGGGTGTGGAGATGTCTGGATGTGGGGGTGTCTGGATGTGGAGGTGTCTGGATGTGGAGGTGTCTGGATGTGGGGGTGTCTGGATGTGGAGGTGTCTGGATGTGGAGATGTCTGGATGTGGGGGTGTCTGGATGTGGGGGTGTCTGGTGTCTGGATGTGGGGGTGTGGGGGTGTCTGGATGTGGAGATGTCTGGATGTGGAGATGTCTGGATGTGGGGGTGTCTGGATGTGGGGGTGTCTGGTGTCTGGATGTGGGGGTGTCTGGATGTGAAGGTGTCTGGATGTGGGGGTGTCTGGTCAGACCCAAACATGACCCAAACAACATAAGATCAGAAGTTATTGGTTCATTTGAAACCATATCTGACATATCCCCTCTTTGGCAATATAAATGACAAATGATAAATGGGTGAAACTAAGGGACATAAACATTGTGTTGGCCCTGGTTGGCCTTGTGGTTGAAACCAGACAAATAAGTCTTGTTTGCAAAGGGGTTGATTAGTTAGTCCTGTTTGGTCTTGTGGTGGAAACCAGGATAGTGACAGGTCATCCAGAGATCAAAATCTAAACAACCAGAAACAATTAAGACAAAACTATCAGAAACAATTAAGATGAAACAACCAGAAACAATTAAGACAAAACAAACAGAAACAATTAAGACAAAACAAACAGAAACAATTAAGACAAAACAACCAGAAACAATTAAGACAAAACAACCAGAAACAATTAAGACAAAACAACCAGCAACAATTAAGACAAAACTACCAGAAACAATTAAGACAAAACTACCAGAAACAATTAAGACAAAACTACCAGAAACAATTAAGACAAAACTACAAGAAACAATTAAGACAAAACTACCAGAAACAATTAAGACAAAACTACCAGAAACAATTAAGGCGAAACAACTAGAAACAATTAAGACTAGATAGCAGTGAGAATACCTTGGTATAAACTTGATGAGCATGGATTCAATAAATAAAGCTTGCCAAGTGTATCTTTCTTTACAGTAATTAGAACTTGTTTGCTGAGACACCTGCAATCTGATAGGGCCAGCTGGCTGGCACACCTGCCATGTGATAGGCGGGCGCTCAGTGCTGGTGTCATTTGATAGGCTGTCTCTAGATGCTTGGCGGGGACAGGTGGATTGCAATAGGCTGGCGCTAGGCAACCGGGGAGTATCCAAGGTGAGGATGACCAGTATTTCTAGCCTCTCTCTGCATGCCCCTCAGTAAGACCTCCTCTGCATCTAGACACGCACACACACACACACACCAGGAGACGGACAGGCAGAAGGACGGATGGACTGATGGACAGACAGTTAGACAGATAGGTAGGCCTAGCAGCGGACAGTAGTCAGACAGACAGACATGCTGACAGACAGTTAGACGTGCTGACAGACAGACATACGGGGAGCAGAGCGGCGCCAAGGATGGGATAAAGCAACAACATGGATGAGAAGACAAGAGAAAAAATAAAATAGAGGAGAGGAGAGGGGAGTAGAGGAGATATAAAGGAGAGGAGAGAGGAGTAGAGGAGATATAAAGGAGAGGAGAGAGGAGATATAAAGGAGAGGAGAGAGGAGTTATAAAGGAGAGGAGAGAGGAGTTATAAAGGAGAGGAGAGAGGAGTTATAAAGGAGGAGAGAGGAGTTATAAAGGAGAGGAGAGAGGAGTTATAAAGGAGAGGAGAGAGGAGTAGAGGAGATATAAAGGAGGGGAGTAGAGGAGATATAAAGGAGAGGAGTAGAGGAGATATAAAGGAGAGGAGTAGAGGAGATATAAAGGAGAGGAGAGAGGAGATATAAAGGAGAGGAGTAGAGGAGATATAAAGGAGAGGAGAGAGGAGTAGAGGAGATATAAAGCAGAGGAGTAGAGGAGATATAAAGCAGAGGAGTAGAGGAGATATAAAGGAGAGGAGGGAGGAGTAGAGGAGAACACAAGACAACAGAAGAGGAGAGCAGGGCAGAGGACAGACCGGTTTATCCGCCATCAGAAAGATATATTCTGTTCCTGACACACTGACTAGAGGACTGTCTGCAGTGAAGAGAAGAGACGAGTCAGAGGACAGAAGAGAAGAGAGGACAAGGAAGGACAGACAAGAACCTGAGACAGCGGAGGAGGAGAAGACGAGTCTGACTCCATCCCTTCTGATATCTGTCCTCATGGAGAAGACGGTGATAAAGTTCAGTCACTGTCAGAAGGACATCTTCTGCTTCTACCTGCCGGAGGACTGTCCTGAGTGTGGTCTCAGCTTCAGCGGGAGACGTCTGGAGGAGGCCCCTGTGAGCGTCCCCAGTCCCTTCTCTAACGGACACAAGACACCCTGCTGCTTCCTGGTGGCTCCAGCCCTGGACAACCCCGCCAGGTAACACACACACACACACACACACACACAAAGATGGCATGCACACATACATATAGACACAAACAGATACACACGCATAAACACACACACACACACATAGATACAAACAAATACAAGCATAGTAGATACACTCATACACATAGAGCTTTATAATGTGTCTGTGTCCTATTCTTTACAGATCTTTATGTTTGTGAACAATCCTTTATAGATCTTTGTGTCCTATTCTTTACAGATATTTATGTTTGTGTCCTATTATTTATAGATCGTTATGTTTGTATATTGTTTACAGATCTTTATGTTTGTGAACTATCCTTTATGGATCTTTATAATGTGTTTGTGTCCTATTCTTTATAGATCTTTATGTTTGTGTCCTATTATTTATAGATCGTTGTGCGTTTGCATATTCTTTATAGATCTTTATAATGTGTTTGTGGCGTTTTGTTACAGGGACTTTGATGGAGCATCAGACCTCCACACAGGCATCAGTGACACCAAAGGTACACAGCATCATCAGCTTGTATCGTCATAAGCGCAGCCATACCATAATGATCACAGTTAAAAGTAATAATCTTGAAAATGTTTCATATGAATAAACGTCTATCTTGCCGCTCTCCATCACCAACTGATATAACTCAATAGTGATTCTACCTATAACCAGTTCATGAATATTTTTTACATTTGCTGTTCTTGGCTGTGATGTGAAAACATCCGACACACAGGAAGTGATGCGTTTTAAACAGCAGTTTGTTTGGAATTAATAGAAAACCAACTCAGTAGTTAGCATGAATTTTCAAGATGGAAGGCAAGTCAATACCCCCCTTGGTCACAACCTGTTTAAGACACTCCCCTCTGGCAGGAGGCTGCGGTCCATCAGGGCCAAAACCTCACACCACAAGAACAGTTTCTTCCCCTCTGCAGTGAGCCTCATCAACAATAAGCCCCCCCCCCCCCAACTGTGTTACATTAACACACCCCTACTGGACTAAATACTTGCATAAACAACCAAACATACCTGTTCATACTTCACCGACTCATACTCTTTGCACATAACTGCCCAATTGCACAGCCCTGACCTATACCTATTTTATTGTATTCTATTGTGATATATTTAATTTAGTTTATATCCCATTTAATATTATTCAACCTCTTTATTTACTGTTGTACAGCCCTGCCTATATTTTATTTCATAATTCTATTTTATTCTATTATGCTTAACTTAATTCATATTTAATTTGATCTTACGCCACCTCTTTATTGTATTATCCGTCTGTTAATGTCTGTCCGCTAATGTCGCACCGAAAACGACCAAAGCAAATTCCTTGTATGTGAAAACTACTTGGCCTTTCTGATTCTGATACAGTGCGAAAACGCAACAGCGACAGCATTCCCGAGAACCGCTCATCCAATCGACGTCACACTTGACACTGCGCTGTTATAGCACCACCATCTCACCAAAACCCCTGGGTCCTCAGCAATACAGCCACAGTGGGTGAAGCCGATCGGATGCACGGTTCTCAAGAAATGCGAAGGACAGAGAGACAGACACACAGAGACAGACACAGAGAGACAGACACACAGAGACAGACACACAGAGACAGAGAGACAGACACACAGAGAGACAGACACACAGAGAGACAGACACACAGAGAGACAGACACACAGAGACAGAGAGACAGACACACAGAGACAGACACACAGAGACAGAGAGACAGACACACAGAGAGACAGACACACAGAGAGACAGACACACAGAGACAGAGAGACAGACACACAGACAGACACACAGAGACAGACACACGGAGAGAGACAGACACACAGAGAAAGACAGACACACAGCCAGACACTCAGAGACAGACACACGGAGACAGACACAGAGAGACAGACACACAGACAGACACACGGAGAGACAGACACAGAGACAGACACAGAGAGACAGACACACAGAGACAGACACAGAGACAGACACAGAGAGACAGACACACAGAGACAGACACACGGAGACAGACACACGGAGAGACAGACAGATACAGACACAGAGAGACTTGACACACAGAGACAGACACAGAGACACAGAGAGACAGACACACAGATTCCTTCCTTTATAGTTGGATGCCAAGATGGTTGTACTCATCCAGCAGGCTGCCATGTAAGATTAGGAGGGTCGTATTTTGTTAGGATGTAAAAGTGAATTAGTGTGTCTCTCTCTCCCCAGGTACAGTGTATAACTACACCAGGTCTGGTATCCGCAGGGACCAGTCTGGCTGGGAGAGGTGCATCAGTGTCCCTCTGGTCCGACCAGACATGTTTAACCTGGAGGCGCAGTGGGACCAGTACCTAACCAAGTTCTCTGAGGCGCCCATGTGGGACCCAGCCTGGCACAGGTAGATGCACCAAGGGCCCATGTGGGACCCGGCCTGGCACACTGGCACAGGTAGATGCACCAAGGGCCCATGTGGGACCCGGCCTGGCACAGGTAGATACACCAAGGGCCCATGTGGGACCCGGCCTGGCACAGGTAGATACACCAAGGGCCCATGTGGGACCCGGCCTGGCACAGGTAGATACACCAAGGGCCCATGTGGGACCCGGCCTGGCACAGGTAGATACACCAAGGGCCCATGTGGGACCCGGCCTGGCACAGGTAGATACACCAAGGGCCCATGTGGGACCCGGCCTGGCACAGGTAGATACACCAAGGGCCCATGTGGGACCCGGCCTGGCACAGGTAGATACACGCCAAGGGCCCGATGACCCCTGGATAGAACTTGGTTTTAGACTGAGTTTACTCTAATAACTTATTGCGCTGTGCCAACTAGAAAATGACATAAGAGCAGATTTAGCAGTTCTAGAGAAGAATACAACACAAAACAGTAGAGATGATTGAACAGGACAGAGTAGAATTGAACAAAGTAGAGTGTAACTGAACAGAGTAGAGTATAACTGAACAGAGTAGAGTATAACTGAACAGAGTAGAGTATAATTGAGTATAGTCAAATAGAAATGAATGGAACAGAATAGAGAGGAATAGAGCTGAATGTAGTACAGTTGAACAGAGTAGTCAAACACAGTAGAACAGAACTGAAGAGGCTAACATAGAACAGAACCGAGTAGAGTCAAACACAGTAGAACAGAACTGAAGACATACATAGTAGAAAAGAGTCAAACATAGAACATAACTGAACAGAGTAGTCAAACATAGTAGAACAGAGTAGAGTAGAGCCAAACACAGTAGAACATAATTGAACAGAGTAAAGTCAAAAGTAGAACAGAACTGAAAAGAGTCTAACATAGTGGAACATAACTGAGCAGAGTAGAGTCCGACATAGAACAGAGTAGAGCCATAGTAGAACAGAATAAATTCAAACAAAGAACAGAACTGAACAGAGAAGAGTCAAACAGGGTAGAACAGAGTAAAGTCAAACATAGAACAGAAGTGATGTTATTTATGTTCATCACTGTCCACATGTCTGTGTGTATATTATGCATGTTGGGGGTGACAGTGGTTCAGGAGGTAGAGCAGTCGTCTGGTAGTCGGAAGGTTCCCAGTTCGATTCCCGCTCCTCCTGGGCAGTGTGTCGAAGTGTCCTTGAGCAAGACACTTAACCACTAACTGCTGCCGATGAGCAGGTTGGCACCTTGCATGGTTGCCTCCGCCATCGGTGTGTAAAATGTGAGGAACAAGAAATTGTAAAGTGCTTTTGATAAAAACGGTTATATAATTGCACCATTTACCATTTTATGGGTAAATGGATGCCAGACATCCAACTACTAGGAACCAAGTAGCTGACTCCCACCTAAAAGGACAATATATACTTATCTTATGCCTTATGTGTATACTGTATACTCCATGTCTTGCTATTCCTTTCACTATTTGGGCAATGTTACACAATTCCTGTGAGTCTATGGAACACACCTGTAATTTTTTTTTCAAAAAAAGTAATTGTTTTGTATTTCTAATCAAGTACTCTAAAGCAGCATTTTCCACTTCAAGATTTCAAGCTGTTTTGGGCTGGGCTCCGCCCATAAGCGCTTTGAGTGACAGTCACCCACAGTCTGCACTGGCAGACAGAGAGAGACATAGAGAGATTGAGGGGGATACTAATTAATTTCGCCGCGGGGGGGCATAATCCCACGGGACAATGCATTGGTATCACTATCTTGTTTCAAATGACAATATATACCCCTGTGAATATTATTGCACGGATCGGAATACGGGCGCGCGCGCAATGATATTTTGCAGCTCCCGACTGCGTGTGTTTCCCCGAAAGAAGCTCCTGCCCCTCGCGCGGTCGAGTGTGTGTGGGGGGGTGCTCCTGTCCCTCTCTCGTTCTCTGCCTCTCTCTGTCAGCACCGGCGCCACGTCAACCCGTCTGAGGAAGTGTCGGTATTTCCACTCGCTGTTGAGCGAATGGTTGCGCTCAGTGCCTTATTCACGTCAGCAAAACAGTCAAATCAGAATGGCTTAGTTCACTGGGGGAGGATATTGTCTCAACTGAATTGGAGCAATCGGCCAAAATGAGAATTAGAAACACAGACCCCATTGATACAAACCCCCATTGCTAGAAAACAATGCTAGTGCTCCAGTAGCACACCATGTTACCGCGCTCGCGCGGGACTCCGTGCTGCGTCACGGATCTGGTTGACTCCGAGTTCGATTCCCGGACCCGCCGTCATTTGCCGAATGTCTCCCCCTGCTCTCTCTCCCGTTTCACCCTGCAACTGTCGGTCATGCTTGACCGATAAAGTTAAAAAAAAAAAAAAAAAAAACAATGCTAAACACTGGAAAAGGCAATTTATAAGACAGGGGACCTTTAAGATTACCGGTATACATTAGACTTATATTATTGGATTATTAGATTATATATTGCATATATTTAGCATGTTTTTTTTAGATTATATATTAGATTAGATTTAGATTATATATTGTAACTATTTATTGTAGGGCAAATATAACTGAGAGGGCATACATCTCGCACCTTGTTGCCCATATGCACATGTCCAGAGTTAATTATATTGTTTACACTGCCTTTTTATTCTATTTAAATTGTTTACTTCTCCACTGTACTATAATTCTGTGACCTGTACCATGTCTTCTACTACCTGTACCTCCTCCCTCATGCTGCTATGATGCCTGAATTTCCCCAAGGGGATAAATAAAGGAATATCTTCTTATCTTAAACTGAATGCGTCTGCGTGGACAGCAGATTATAGGTCGCAGTACAGAGTAGCTTAAGTTACACTTTCATTTAGAGAGTAGATTTAACTTCATAATAAAGGAATATCTTATCTTATGTGTGTGCACAGGTTCGACGAGGAGAAGCACAACTGCTACAGCTTCACGCTGCTCTTCATAAACCGCGTGCTGGCCACGCAGGGGAAGCCCGGCCTCTCCAAGGACCAGTTCACCCAGAGCTTCGTACTGCCGCGCATCAAGAGAGCGTCCAAGTACAAGACCCTCTGTCAACACATCAGCCAGCACTTCTTCTACATAGTGGACAGTCCCACGAGAGAGACGGAGACGGGAGAGGACAAGTAGAGGAGGGGAAGACGTGAAGATGGATGGAGGGAAATGGAGAGAACACTTACTTCTGTGTGGTGGACAGAGGGAGAGATACAAAAATAATAATAATAGAAGACTTTGGAAGATAATAATAATACTTTATTTATATAGTACCTTTCATACAAGAATTGCAGCCCAAAGTGCTCCACAGCAGTAAGATCGACATAAAATGGACATGATAAAATAGACAAAACAAAAGCAATGCAGAGAGTAAGAAAAGGGTGAAAAGCAATGCAGGTAATACCAACACGTCTGGTTAATGAATGAACAGAGGATCATTACTCCCGTGGACTAGATTAGCCGCTTCTTCACAATCAAGCCTGATGTGGAACAATGAAGTACCCGTCTGTGTCGCGCTGCTGGGGGAACTAGTGCTGACGGCTGACACTGAGAGGAAATTAGCTTGGGCCCATTTAGAAGGTTTAACGGTGTCATGTTTTGAAAAGGCCTCTAGTGATTTATTACTTTGCGGCTCAAGCCACTATAAAGCGACAGCGGGGGTCAGGGCGCACGTGACGCCGCATCCAATTAACACACTGCTCCTCAGAGGCTATTCTCTTACAGCTCCAGACCGGTAATGTTGCGGCTCCCGGCGGACGCTCAGGTTGACTTACACTGACGGGACGATCGATGTCTCCAACACACCTCCTGCCCACAACGGGACTACTGGAGCTCACCGAGGACAAAACTATCACGTTTCACATGTTGCTCGTTGATTATTCCGCTGGTATCAGTGCATTCCTGCCGACGAGATTGTGCGCACGTTGGAAAGAAGCTGTAAAGGGTGATGCTGACGTTCGCCGTTATTAACACGTCAAACGACAAACATAACAATAAAGACAACGGCGAACCTCCGTCGGTCTTTGGCCTAGGTGTTTATTTACACTACTAAATAAAGTCTCTCTAGACGACCAATCAGATGTCGTCTTGTTCGGCTCGTTCACTGGAGATCCAGCGGCTCAGTATCACTTCCTGGAGAGAGGGAGGAGAGGGAGAGGGAGGAGAGGGAGAGGGAGGAGAGGGAGTTCAAAGTTCACACGTAGAGAAGTTGCTCTATTGTGCCTTAACACTTTGAATGCCAGCCACGCTTTTTGTCGTTAGTTCATGCCGACCTTTGAGTGCCCGCCAACGCTATATCGCGTTTGTTGGTCGTTTTATTATTGGCGATTTGAATTCATATTTCATCAATCGAGCCTCACGCTAGTGTTGCAGACTCTCTCTGAGCTCAATTGGGAAGATACCGCCCCCTAACGTCTCTCCCTGTGGTACTGCACCCCATTACTTTAGACTGACGAAGGGGGGGGGGGGGGGGGCAGTTTCCTCATTTTACTTTTCCATCAAGGCCAACTGAAGAATCCATTGTGCTCGCCGGCCCGGAAAACGCGTGGATTATGTATTTACAGTACCCAACACTGTAATCAATAAGTGTGATCGATATTTGGAATGGCGATCAGGAATTGGAATAATCTTTTTGGATAACATCTGATCTAAGGTAAGGAATCTATTTGACCAGTCTTGGGATAATCAGAGCTGTTTTCACCTATATCTCAGCGTTTGCCCTATGTGTGTGTGTGGCTGTGTGAGCGATCAGGAAATGAGATAATCGATATTTCAGCCCGCTTCTATAGCGTGCATAAGTACACATATACTATCGATAATCTAGCGTTTATTTGAAAACGATTCATAAATAGGCAGACAAATTACAACGTTTTTGTGTATTCCAGAATATTCCAGTAAATGCCTTCTATCACGGAAGGGCTTTTCAAAATGCTATAAAACGGAAATGAAGCGATTAAAAAACAATCCGTTTTGACAATGTTGACTGCAAACAAGTCATTGATAAACGACGGGCAGATTAGACACATAGCCATAATTTAAGACAGAGATTATGCGTTCACAACGCTATCATTGAAGTGGGTGCTGGCATTCAACCATGTTTTACGATGTTAATGGCCGGTAATCAAAGTGTTAATACAGTGTCTAAAAGGGAGGAACAGGAATTATATCACAGTGTCAAAACCTTTCACAAGCACAACATTTGAGTCAAATGTGGTGAGTCTCTTCAGTTTATGTGGTGTTTAAGACACATTTTAGTCAAATGTGGTGAGTTTCTTCAGTTTATTTAAGACACATTTTAGTCAAATGTGGTGTCTCTTCAGTTTATATGGTGTTTAAGACACATTTTAGTCAAATGTGGTGAGTTTCTTCAGTTTATGTGGTGTTTAAGATGCACTGTATTGCATGCAGATACAGAGACACTGGACGCCTGGCTGGAGGGTCTTCATTCCCACCTGTACTGTGAGTCTAGACAGGCAGAGCGGCGAGGACAGCTCAACGTCTGATAGGTCAGCTGGACAGATGATGTAACACAACATCAGCTCCTGGGGACACAGACACACACAGTGTGGATTCATCAGAGCCACAGGGATTCAGAAAAAATTTATAAAACCCTACATTAACTCATTGACTGCCACGCTGTTTTCCCATCTTTACTCGCTGGCGCCAGCGTTATTGACCATTTTCACAATGTTTGCGGACCCATCGTATATTCTATATTATAGCTATGGAGACAATAGTATGGCTCATTTGACAGGCACTATTTATAGTCCAACATGGACAAACCAGTTCATTTCTACATACTTTCATTTGTGCGCTATTCCACGCTAAACATCGCCGGTTTCAAAATAATCCAGTCTCGTTTTCTAGATAGTGAGATATGACGTGTTATATGCATATGCACAAATCGTTCGGGTTGCTCGCCTGAAACCTATATTATTTCCAAATCAAAAGGTATATACCATATTAGATGTTTCTTCACAAAATCATCAAAGGGGGGGGGGTCGTTTTACGAAGCTGCGATCGTTACCAAAAGCATGTTTTACGTTCGGTAAAATACGACGCTGTGATCAATACAAAAGCATGTTTTAGGTTCGGTAAAGACCTAAAATAGACCTTACCTTAGTCAGAATGTACTCCAAAATGAATAATCCCAGTAGTTCCATCGCGATCGCCATTACTGGTGTGCATTGGGCCTGGCCTATAATACGGGAAACAATAGGTTTCAGGCGAGAAAATCGCAGACAGATAGCTGTGTGCTGATTCACTTTGAGGGGGAGGGGATTCCTGCAGCCAGAGGTACCGAGGCACTGAAAGACAACTGAGAGACCCAGTTCAAAAGGTAGGCGATACTGCCACCTGTCGGGATTCGATCGTCATTGCAATTATAACGTAGGCAGCGGTGCCAGGGAGACACAGGCAGGTCCACGCGAGTGTTTAGAATGGGAAAATCTAAACAAATAAAGGATCTAAAAATGAGTTCTCGTTTTTGGCGCTCAATGGTTGGATTCTTTTTTTGGCAATGTCACTAACTCACTCAAGTCATTCACACACAATTAGCCTTGGAGAATATTTTTTTCGTTATTTTCTATTTTTCTCCCATCCCAATTTCGTATCGCCAATTCTCCCCTTCAATTCTCCCCTCCCCTGTCTTGAACATTGCTCGACTATGCCTCCCACTGGTCGGCTGTAGTGAGGATAGAAGCCTTGCATCACATGTCCCCTCCGGTACACGAGGAGGCAGCCTGTCGCATCTTTTCACCAGACAGCGTGGTCTCTCAGTGGCGAGGAGTAACGCGTGGGAGGCTCACTCTGCCCCCGATACTTCCTGACTCTACTGTACAGGCGTCACCCAACCGAACTGTAGGAGTCGCTGTCCACAACGTCCAATCCCCACCCACCGACTTTCCACCCGCTACCTCTGCCAATTGAGATAGTATGACGACTGGCCCAAGCCGCAGGCAATGCTGACTCCGGGAGTCGAGACCGCAGCCTCTTGCATTGGTGACGAGCGCAATCTCCGCTACGCCACCCAGCCGCCCTACCTTGGAGACATTAATAAAGTGCTGAGTGGTTTACCTTGGAGACATTAATAAAGTGCTGAGTGGTTTACCTTGGAGACATTTATAAAGTGCTGAGTGGTTTACCTTGGAGACATTAATAAAGTGCCGAGTGGTTTACCTTGGAGACATTAATAAAGTGCCGAGTGGTTTACCTTGGAGACATTAATAAAGTGCCGAGT
Source organism: Notolepis coatsorum (assembly GCF_963971535.1). Classification (NCBI taxonomy): domain Eukaryota; kingdom Metazoa; phylum Chordata; class Actinopteri; order Aulopiformes; family Paralepididae; genus Notolepis; species Notolepis coatsorum. Next base: position 176,215,228 of record NC_140170.1, on the reverse strand, counting down.
GGTTTACCTTGGAGACATTAATAAAGTGCCGAGTGGTTTACCTTGGAGACATTAATAAAGTGCCGAGTGGTTTACCTTGGAGACATTAGCTGTGTTTACATGGACCCTAATATTCCACTAGTAATCAACAGCCTGATCAGAATAGAAATGCCTCACGTAGCCACTTCAATCAATCAATCAGATTTATTTATATAGCACATTTAACATGACACGTGTCAACCAAAGTGCTGTACAGAGGGTAGATACATATATATAGACAACAATCACAACTCCGTTTTATGGGAGGGCACACAGGCAAGCACACAGGAAAACAGGGCATGAGTCAGTGAACGGGAAAGGCTAGTAGGTAGAAGTGGGTTTTGAGCCTAGATTTGAAGGCATCTATCGAGGGGGCGAGCCTAATGGAGGTGGGGTTGCTGTTCCACAGTTCAGGGGCTGCGACAGAAAAGGCACGGCCCCCCCATTGAGCTTGAGGTTAGACCTCCGGACTGTCAGGAGCCTCTGATCGGCTGACCTGAGGGACCTGGTGTTGGAATAGGGGAATAGGAGGTCTGAGATGTAGGAGGGGGGGGGTGACCATTAAGGGCTTTAAAAACAAATAGGAGAACCTTAAAATCTATCCTGTAGCGTACTGGAAGCCAATGAAGGGAGGCAAGGACAGGGGTGATGTGGTCTCTCTTACGGGTTCCGGTCAACAGTCGGGCAGCAGCGTTCTGTACTAGCTATTAGGCGGGACAGGGAAGACTGGTTGATGCCTATATAGAGGGAGTTGCAGTAGTCTAATCTAGATTAAATGAAAGCGTGGATAACTCTCTGAAGGTCTGCAGGGGAGAGAAGGGCTTTGAGTTTACCAATGGTGGGTAATTGGAAAAAACATGCCTTTACCACTGAGTTCACTTGTCTGTCGAATTTAAATTGTGGATCAAAAATGACACCTAGGTTATTGACATAAGGCTTGACCAGGGAGGACAGGTTGCCAAGACTGTTGGTAAGGGTGGTGACAGCGTCTGGGGGACCGAAGAGGATTCTTTCAAATTTTTTTTCATTTAGTTGTAAAATGTTTTGTGCCATCCAACATTTAACGTCATCAAGGCAGGACATGAGACTGTTAAGTAGATACTGGTTGTTAGGTTTCAGGGAAACATAAAGCTGTGTGTCGTCAGCATAACAATGAAAAGAGATATTGTGCTTCTGAATGATTGAACCAAGGGGTAGCATGTAAAGAGAGAACAGGATCGGGCCAAGGATGGACCCTTGCGGGACCCCACAGGAGAGGGAGTTTGAGGGGGAGGAGCAGTTGGCAATGTTGACAGCAAAGCTTCAATCAGAAGAGACTGACCTGATCGGAAGGACATTTCAATTGGGCTGAGAGGGGTGGTCTAAACCTTTGATAATCCGTTCAATAGGACAATATTATATAATAACCATGTAAACACTTGATCCGATTGATCCGATTGTTTCGCTCTGGTTGGAATAACTATATTCTTTCTGTGCATTTCTGTGCCATGTGGGCGTAGCAGCTAAGCTCCTTGACATGAAGGAGTTCCCGGTAGCAGCTAAGCTCCTTGACATGAAGGAGTTCCCGGTAGCAGCTAAGCTCCTTGACATGAAGGAGTTCCCGGTAGCAGCTAAGCTCCTTGACATGAAGGAGTTCCCGGTAGCAGATAAGCTCCTTGACATGAAGGAGTTCCCGGTAGCAGCTAAGCTCCTTGACATGAAGGAGTTCCCGGTAGCAGATAAGCTCCTTGACATGAAGGAGTTCCCGGTAGCAGCTAAGCTCCTTGACATGAAGGAGTTCCCGGTAGCAGCTAAGCTCCTTGACATGAAGGAGTTCCCGGGGACATTCCAGAACAAAAGTCCTCCGTGGCCGTCTTCTTCATCGGGAGCTCAGCGTTAGCTAAAAGGATTGTTTCATGCCTCTGTGTAGTGAACGTCCAACTTGTTCTTCTATCACGTTATTCAAATGAAGATCTAAAAATAGTCCAATTTGAATGATTTAGAGTTGAGGAAATATTGTCCATGTAACCACAGCTAGTAGTGATATAGTGCCGAGTGGTTTACCTTGGAGACATTAATACAGTAAGGCGCCGAGTGGTTTACCTTGGAGACATTAATACAGTAAGGTGCTGAGTGGTTTACCTTGGAGACATTAATACAGTAAGGTGCTGAGTGGTTTACCTTGGAGACATTAATACAGTAAGGCGCTGAGTGGTTTACCTTGGAGACATTAATACAGTAAGGTGCTGAGTGGTTTACCTTGGAGACATTAATACAGTAAGGTGCTGAGTGGTTTACCTTGGAGACATTAATACAGTAAGGTGCTGAGTGGTTTACCTTGGAGACATTAATACAGTAAGGTGCTGAGTGGTTTACCTTGGAGACGTTAATACAGTAAGGTGCTGAGTGGTTTACCTTGGAGACATTAATACAGTAAGGTGCTGAGTGGTTTACCTTGGAGACATTAATACAGTAAGGCGCTGAGTAGTTTACCTTGGAGACATTAATACAGTAAGGTGCTGAGTGGTTTACCTTGGAGACATTAATACAGTAAGGTGCTGAGTGGTTTACCTTGGAGACATTAATACAGTAAGGTGCTGAGTGGTTTACCTTGGAGACATTAATACAGTAAGGTGCCGAGTGGTTTACCTTGGAGACATTAATACAGTAAGGTGCCGAGTGGTTTACCTTGGAGACATTAATACAGTAAGGCGCTGAGTGGTTTACCTTGGAGACATTAATACAGTAAGGTGCTGAGTGGTTTACCTTGGAGACGTTGCCTGTGATCCTACTGAGTGCTGCTAGAGAACGCCAAGTAAACGGGCGCAACGCTGCACCTTTGAATGCTTCCCCAACCTGCTCCACCACCACCGAATAACTACAGGGAGAGGAGGAGAGATGGAGGGAGAGAGAGAGAGCGAGAAGAGCAAGAGAGGAGAGGATGGAGCAGAGGAGAGGAGGGGAGGATGAGAGGAGAGGAGATGATAGGAGAGGAGAGGAAAGGAGAGGAGATGAGAGGATGGAGCAGAGGAGATGAGGGGAGGAAGAGAGCGGAGAGGAGAGGAGATGAGGGGAGGAAGAGAGAGGAGAGGAGAAGAGGTTAGAGGATGGAGCAGAGGAGAGGAGGAAGAGAGATGAGAGGAGAGGAGATGAGAAAATGGAGCAGAGGAGAGAAGAGGAGATGAGGGGAGGAAGAGGAGAGGATGGAGCAGAGGAGAGAAGAGGAGAGGAAGAGAGGAGAGGATGGAGCAGAGGAGAGAAGAGGAGAGGAAGAGAGGAGAGGATGGAGCAGAGGAGAGGAGAAAGAGAGGAGAGGATGGAGCAGAGGAGAGAAGAGGAGATGAGGGGAGGAAGAGAGAGGGGAGGAAGAGAGAGGAGAGGAAGAGAGAGGAGAGGAGATGAGAGGATGGAGCAGAGGAGAGGAGAGGAGGGGAGGAAGAGAGATGAGAGGAGAGGAGAATAGAATAGAAGAGGTGAGGTGAAGAAAAGAGAGGAGAGGAGTTCTCAGTCTGGTTCATTCTACTAGTTTATACTGTATTTTGCCTCAACGGCAGCATCGGTTCGGCACCAAAGTTAATTAAAAACGTAATTCTGCAAGCTAACCTAGCTTAGCACAAATTAAAAACCTCTCCCAGAGCTTTAAACTAGTGGTCCACATCCATTAACCTGTGCTAAGCTAGGCTAGCTTGCGGCCAGATAGCTTTCTCCTCAACGCACAGAGAGGAAATTGGTATCTATCTTCGTGTCTGACTCTAGAGAAGACGATTAAAGGAACACGCCAACATTTTGGGAAATTAGCTTACCGTCTTCTCAAAGAGAGAGACAAAAAGATAGATACCAGTTTCCTCTCTGTGCGTTCAGTATAAAGCTATCTGCTGCATGTTAGACTAGCTTAGCACAATGAATGGAAGCGGACATGACCGATTAGCCTTCGGGAGAGGTGTTAGTTGGACAATGCCTAGGCTAACCGGTTATTCATTGTGCTAAGCTAGGCTAACGTGCAGCCAGCTTTCTACTGAATGCACAGAGGAAACTAGTATCCATCTTCTTGTCTCTCTCTGGAGAAGACGGTAAGCTAATTTCCCAAAAAGTTGGCGTGTTCCTTTAAGCGTGTTTCCCATACTGTTACCGTGTTCCTTTAACGGGGAACGGGCAGCAGTAGAGATGGGAATGATGCCTTCACTAAAAAAGCACGGCCCCCCCAAGAACATGTACATCCTTCCGCTCCTACTCACCTGGCGTGGTAGAAGGGAGGACCTTTCCTGTAGAGCACTGGAACACACACACACGCACAGAGAAACAAAGATCAATGTTAGACTTGGTTCCTACGCAAAGTTAAGAGGTTATTAAATCAATCAATCAATCAGTCAGTCAAAACGTAAGATTTTTCGATGCATCAAATCTTTGCCTAAATGATCGGAATCAGAAACGTTGTTGGTTGGAATCAATAAAGCTTTCCACTCTATGCTCTAGCAACAATTAGAAACCCTCACATGCTTATTACAGCCTGGGAGGACTGCCATCATAGTCTAACATAGAAGTATTTCTGAATGTCATCGACCTCTAACTTTACGCAGGAACAAATGCCTCGTCTCCACTGGCCAGGAGACAGTGGCCAGTCGGGCACACATTGTCTTTAGAACCTGGCACACATTGTCTTTAGAACCTGGCACACATTGTCTTTAGAACCTGGCACACATTGTCTTTAGAACCTGGCACACATTGTCTTTAGAACCTGGCACACATTGTCTTTAGAACCTGGCCAAACTTGGCTGGGAGTGTTGTATCATCATGGCTTAGCTTGTGTACTAGGGCTGCAATGATTAGTCGACGGCGTCGATAATAAAAACTCGACGGCGCCGAATGTTCGCGTCGATGCGTCGTATTTTTTTTATTTTACATTTTTTTTTGCACTACCTATCTTTGTGAAAGTGGCTTCTCAGCTCTGGTCCAGCTGAAGACAAAGCAGAGGAACAGATTGGACATTGACCTCAGAGTTTCTTTGTCTACCATCACCCCAGACTTTGAGACTCTTGTCAGGAGCAAACAACATCCCCAGTTATCCCATTAGTTCCCTGGGATGTTAAGCTAAGAAGTCTGCTAAGAAGGATATATTATTTATTATTATTATTATTATTATTATTATTATTATTATTATTATTATTATTATTATTATTATTATTATTATTATTATTATTATTATTATTATTATTATTATTATTATTATTATTATTTTATTTCATTGTGTTTTTAGCCCTAGTTGCACTTTTGTTGCAACCCCAGTTGCAGTTTAGTTCCCCCAAACATACTGTCGGTCTGTTATGTTAAGCTAAGAAGTCTGCTAAGAGCCCGGATAAGAAGCCGCGGCCACAGGAAGCAGAGATGGAGGGTGTGACAGAAATAATCGTTAGATTAGTCGACTAATCGAAAAAATAATCGACAGATTAGTCGACTACCAAAATAATCGTTAGTTGCAGCCCTATTGTGTACTACTACTAGCCACAGCCAGGCCAAACATAGCTAATGGAGACAAGTCTAACGTTGACCTGTGTATGCATCTGTGTATGAGTTTGTTTATGTGTCTGTGACTTACTGAAGTCAGAGCCGTATTTGATGCCTGGTTTGGGGACCCAGCCTTTGCTGCGATAGTGGTGATAAGCAGTGTAGGAGCAGACAAAGCTCGGCTGAACTGACCGGAACGTTCTCCACAGCTGGATGATGGTCATGGGTTCCTGGAAGAGACCAGGTTTAACACACAGAAGAACTGGACTAGGGTGTTTAAAACATGTCTCTTCTAGAAGAACTGGACTAGGGTGTTTAAAACATGTCTCTTCTAGAAGAACTGGACTAGGGTGTTTAAAACATGTCTCTTCTAGAAGAACTGGACTAGGGTGTTTAAAACATGTCTCTTCTAGAAGATCTGGACTATAGGGTGTTTAAAACATGTCTCTTCTAGAAGATCTGGACTAGGGTGTTTAAAACATGTCTCTTCTAGAAGATCTGGACTAGGGTGTTTAAAACATGTCTCTTCTAGAAGATCTGGACTAGGGTGTTTAAAACATGTCTCTTCTAGTAGATCTGGACAAGAAGGACATTTAAAACATGTCTCTTCTAGAAGAACTGGACTAGGGTGTTTAAAACATGTCTCTTCTAGAAGAACTGGACTAGGGTGTTTAAAACATGTCTCTTCTAAAAGATCTGGACTAGGGTGTTTAAAACATGTCTCTTCTAAAAGATCTGGACTAGGGTGTTTAAAACATGTCTCTTCTAGAAGAGCTGGACTAGGGTGTTTAAAACATGTCTCTTCTAGAAGAACTGGACAAGAAGGACGTTTAAAACATGTCTCTTCTAGAAGAACTGGACTAGGGTGTTTAAAACATGTCTCTTCTAGAAGAACTGGACTAGGGTGTTTAAAACATGTCTCTTCTAGAAGAACTGGACAAGAAGGACGTTTAAAACATGTCTCTTCTAGAAGAACTGGACTAGGGTGTTTAAAACATGTCTCTTCTAGAAGAACTGGACAAGAAGGACGTTTAAAACATGTCTCTTCTAGAAGAACTGGACTAGGGTGTTTAAAACATGTCTCTTCTAGAAGAACTGGACTAGAAGGACGTTTAAAACATGTGTCCTCTGGAAAAACTGGACTAGGGTGTTTAAAACATGTCTCTCTAGTCAGCCAGCCTCACCTCATTGTAGTAGACAGAGAGGCAGCCAAGGGCATAAACCAGGAAGAATGCCTGAGGAAAGAAGAGGAGCGATGAGGAGGAGAGAGGGGAGGATGTTGGAGAGGAGAGGATGGAGGAGAGGAGAAGAGAGGATGAACAAGAGGACAGAGCAGAGGATAGAGAGGAAAGAGGAGGATGGGGAAGACAGGATGGAGAAGAGGATGGAGGAAGAGAGGAGAGAAGAGGATGGAGGAGGAGAGGAGAGGATGGAGGAGCAGAGGAGAGGATGGAGGAGGAGAGGAGATGATGGAGGATAGGAGAGAAGAGAATAGAGGAGAAGAGGAGAGAATGGAGGAGAGTTATTCAGAACATCAACAAATAATGAGTAAAGTGAAAAACTCCATTCAAAAACCTCAACTCTATCTGTCCCTCCATCTGTCTCTCCATCCATCCATCCATCTATCTACTATCTACTGTCTCTCAGCTCTGACAGCAGGTGCTGTTGTCCACAGGTGGTCTACAGGTCATTAACCCTTTCACTGCCACACTACCAAACGGTTAACCCTTTCACTGCGACAATACACAGCAGGTTAACCCTTTCACTGCCACCATACAGGTTAACCCTTTACTATCACACTACTGACAGTAACCGTCTGTAGTGTGATAGTAAAGGGTTAACCTTCTGTAGTGTGGCAGTGAAACGGTTAATGTTACTCTACTGTCTCTCAGCTCTGACACAGGTAATGTATGAGTGTCAGTGATGAAGAAATGTTTGCGAATCATTTAATTTAAATATCAATTTTTTAATGCAGTATGACTAGCTCTCGATGTGAGTCTTCTTAACTCTTCTTTACTCTTATCGTGCCTGAAGGTCCCAAATTACAAATATTCATCCAAAGTAAATTCTTTACGACCACTGGACGTCTGGACGGCGGTTAATTTTTCGAACGCTGCATCTGTCCATCCATCCATCCCCCCCTCCCTCCTTCCCCCCCCCCCTCCCTCCCTCCCTCCATCCCCCCCCCCCCCCTCGCCTGGGAGAATGATCGTGTCTCACCTCCTCCAGGCTGAGCTGTAGATATTCTATCAGACTGAAGGGATTGAGTCTCAGTTCCCTCCGGCCTCCTCTCTCCACCTACAGAACAAACACAGCCCACCAGAACATCAGACAGACCCACCGTGAACACGTCTCACGAGCTGAAACATTAACATGTTTGCTCATGTGTCGTTTGGCTCGTCTATTGCTGACGATAGTGGTGAGAAGTGTGGAACCTGCGAGTAGCCGAGTACAACTGATTAGTCCATCCAGTGTTTCCCCTACCACAGTGTTAATTTTGGCAGCTATTTTCATTTTAGTTTTAGTCATGTGTCAAGTGCTCCTTTTTCGTTTTCATCATATTTAGTCATCTTCATTTATTTTTCATTTAGTCAGTTTTAATCAACTAAATGTCTGAGGATGGCCAGATAATGTTGATATTTAAACTTACAAAATAATTATACAGAGAGAAGCTTCAGCAAGTACAAAACGCTGCTGACCGACAAAAGAGAATCCCTCACTGAGGAAAACACAAAGGCCTAACCATCATGTATCACAATGGTGATGTCAGCCAGAGATGGGGAGAAGCATGAACCTTTAAAGGACATCTCTTTGAAATAAATCACATTTTACAGTTTTTTTCTGATTTCTTTTATTAAACTAATTATTATTTTGTATTATTTAACTATTGCACTGCACTGGCAGTTGAACTGCATTGAAAAAAAGAAACCTCATAACCTAACTGGCACTGAACATTGAACTACACTGGCATTGTTTGCAGATGTACTGTTAAAGTTTGTTAAAAACATAATTTTGTATTTTTATTTTTATGGTTAAATCCAAAGGAAAAAAATATAAAATCAGAGAAATCCGAAAACGGGAAAATAAAAAAGAGAAATCCGAAAACAGAAAAATTCATATCCGAAAACAGGAAAAGATAAAAACAGATTTCATAGGGCCCTAGTTAAGGTGAGTTAATAAATTCACTCTGAAAATTTGCTCCGCTCTGATAAACTGACTCTTTGGTCAGAGCGTCCAGTGTGCACTCAGAATTTTCTAACAACTTGAGTGCGCTCGCTCTGACACTGGTTGTAAATAGGTATGAGTGTTGTATGTGCCTCCCTCAGTGTTTCCCATTAATTACCTAGACTGATACATTGCCAATAGGGATGCATCAGTAGTATTTGCAGTGGTAGTAGTCGTAATAGCAATCCAGTATATTTTTAGATTTTCTAAAAAATAAACCAGTTCAACACAGGTAACCACTTTTGCTTAATTTCTTTGATGGCTCAAATGTATGCTCTAGTCTAGTCGATTTTGTGTTTTGAGCACAAAGTTCATCATAGATCTGGCCTCTTTATTTTGCTCTCAAAGTGCACCAGATTGATGCATTTAACTTTAAAATGGACACAAAAAAGAAAATCCAGGGGAGCATGCCCCCGGACCCCCCTAGAGGGTCAGAGGTTCACCCACCACAGTCTCACAAAATCCTGTGGGAAACACTCTCCCTGTATTGTAAATAGTTCATATGTATGTTGTCACTACTGTATGTATAATTGTAAATAAGTTGATTTATGTGTTGTAAATAAATTGTTAATATTTATTTACCTAATTTATCGCAATCGTTTCATTTCAGCTCAGAGCTCAGTGTAGAGAAATCAGTAAAGACTATATACCAGGTAACATAATAAAGACTATGTACTAGGGCCCATATTCACAAAGCGTCTCAAAGTGGGAGTGCTGATCTAGAGTCAGATTCAGTGTTAGTTTTAATAAGGTCATGTTGGTTCTCTTGGTTGTGAGCTGCACTTTATTTCATAAACAGAGATGATGAGGAGTTAAGAAGATACAGATGCTGGTTAAGTCACTACAGCTCTCTACCTCGCTCCATTCAGCCCTTTCTTTATCAGGGGAGGTCTCACTGTGTTTTCAGGCCTTGATTAAAGCTACCTACAAAAATTATTAAATTAAATTAATAAATTTAGTTCTCCTGGGTCACTAAGCATTTGCACAGCACACACTCATCTAATCTAAATCTAAGTAATTTAGTCTTGCATTGAGTCTTCAAATTTGGCAGGATTTTCTCCTAACCCTATTGGCAGATGAAAATATGATAAGTCTCTCAATACAAGATTCAAATTCAATATGCGATGAAATGATTCATTAAAATGAATTTGCAGGGTAGATTGCACAATGCCTCTGAAATTAGCAAGATAAAGCTGATTTATACTAGGGTGCTCGACACTCTTGACAGAAAAGATGGTGTCGCTTGACATTAATAATTTATACTTAGGCAAAGGTTTCTGTCATCTCTCTCTATGGTAACAAAACACACCAAGCTCCTGACTGTTTGTGTTTATTTCTGTCAATCTTTCCTCTGTCCTCCATGTATAATAAACATGTTAGCTACAGATAAAACCTTTCCTCTGTCCTCCATGTATAAACATGTTAGATAAACCCTTTCCTCTGTCCTCCATGTATAAACATGTTAGCTACAGATAAAACCTTTCCTCTGTCCTCCATGTATAAACATGTTAGATAAACCCTTTCCTCTGTCCTCCATGTATAAACATGTTAGCTACAGATAAAACCTTTCCTCTGTCCTCCATGTATAAACATGTTAGATAAACCCTTTCCTCTGTCCTCCATGTATAAACATGTTAGCTACAGATAAACCCTTTCCTCTGTCCTCCATGTATAAACATGTTTGATAAAAACCAAAGTGAAACCACAAGTATATCCATGACAAGGTTTGTCTAGCTACACCAATCACAGTGTACAATGACAGTGTCTGCAACATAACTAAATTATGAAGATGAGCGATATGAAAGACATTTCCAGAAATGTTATTTTCTATTGAAAATACAGTTAATAATAACATAAATAAGCCTTTAGACTGCCATGCTATTCATTAACCATACACCACAAGCTAAATGTAATTTCCATCTGAAACAGAACTCACCTGTCCATCATCCTGTCTGTCATCGGCCACTAGCACATACTCATACCCCGCCTCCAGCAGCTCAGAGTCGGGGTGAGGGTGAGGGTCATGTTTAGGGTCTTTGGGGTCAGGTTGCCAGCGGCAGCCACAGTGGACGATCCAGTCATCATGTCTGGGACACTTGGCCTTCTGGTCCACCTGCTCCGGCTCCTCTGGGTGCACCTCCGCCAGGGGGTCGAATCTATTAGGATTTGTCATTAGTATGATGAGGAGGGCGATAATGATTATTATTATTATTATCATTAGAATCTGATAATAATAATACATCTGAAACATGGGGTAGGCAATATCTTTTAGAACCATTTTGGTAATATTATTTTTATATATTTTTTTAAGATTTTATTTATAGCATTTTCAGCTTTTTTCTTGGTCAACGCAGGACCTTTTGGCCACGCAGGACCGACAGCGGCCACGCAGGACCGATAGAGGAGAGAGGGTGAAACGGGAGGAGAAGAGGGGAAGACATGCGGCACACGGCCAACCGGGTCGGGGTATCGAACCTGTGGCGACCGCTTCGCGACTCAGCGCGCGCTATATGGTGTGCTATACTGGAGCGCCCGCATTTTGGTAATATTTTTGTGAAATTCTCTTCATATAACACAGACCGGACGACGTACTCTATTACAACTGTATGGACAAAACCTCTTACCTGAGGT